>NC_066571.1:1649560-1659560 GCF_024679095.1 Eriocheir sinensis
AAGGGGAAGAGAAGGAGAGGGAAGAAAAGGGAAAGGAAAAGAAGGAGTGATTTTGGAAGGCGATACTTGGTGATGGTGGAGAAGGGGAAGAGAAGGAGAGGGAAGAAAAGGGAAAGGAAAAGAAGGAGTGATTTTGGAAGGCGATACTTGGTGATGGTGGAGAAAGGGAAGAGAAGGAGAGGGAAGAAAAGGGAAAGGAAAAGAAGGAGTGATTTTGGAAGGCGATACTTAGTGATGGTGGAGAAGGAAGAAGGAGAGGAAGAAAAGGAAAGGAAAAAGATGGTGTGTTTTTGGAAGGCGATACTTGGTGATGGTGGAGAAGGGGAAGAGAAGGAGAGGGAAGAAAAGGGAAAGGAAAAGAAGGAGTGATTTTGGAAGGCGATACTTAGTGATGGTGGAGAAAGGGAAGAGAAGGAGAGGGAAGGAAAAGAAGTGATTTTGGAAGGCGATACTTGGTGATGATGGAGAAGGGGAAGAGAAGGAGAGGGTAAGAAAGAGGGAAGAGGAAGAGGAGGAGAAGAAAGAGGAGTGGTGTGCGAAGATAGTTTTGTGATAATGTTATTGGTGGTTTGGGAACTGGTCTTCGGATTTACATTTTTTCCTTTCTCTCTCTCTCTCTCTCTCTCTCTCTCTCTTTTCTTGGTTTGTTTTTCCTGTCGCGTTTGTTTCGTTTTCTTTGCTTCCTCTTCATCGATAGTGTTTCTCTTTTTCTTTTTTCTTTTTTTTCTTTCTCTCATTCTTTCTTTTCTTGGTTGTTTTTCCTGTCGCGTTTGTTTGTTTTCTTTGCTTCCTCTTCATCGATAGTGTTTTTTTTTTTACTTGCTTTACTTTTACTGTTATTTTTTATTAGTGCTTGTGTTTTTTTTTATTTGTTTTGAACTTTTTTTTTTCTTTTAATATTGTTTTCTTTTTTTTCTTTCGTCGATTGTCTTTTTTCCTTTTTCTTTTCTTACTTGCTTTACTTTTACGGGGTTTTTATTGCTTGTGCTTTTTTTTCTTTTTCACTGTTTTTTCCTGTGTTTTTGTTTATCATATCCTTTGCTTTCTATTTTACGACTATTTTGTTTTCCTTTTTCTTTTTTTCCTTTTTTGCCTTCTCTTCTTTTTCTTTTACATTGTTTTTTTTCTGTCTTGTTCTTTATCGTATTTTTTTCTCTATTTTTCGATTATTTTCCTTTTTTTTTCCTTTCTTGCCATCTCTTAATTCGTCATCCCTCACACCCCCTCTTCTCCTCCTTCCCTCATCCTTCACAGCTTTTCCTTCTTCTTCCTTCTTCTTCTTCAGTACTCATCATTATGCTCCTCCGCCTTCTACTTAGTCCTTCATTTACCCTTAACATCTTTCCTTCTTTCTCTCGTTTCTACTTTCATTGCATTTTATCTTCTTCCTTATTAATATTCCTCCTTCTCTTCCCTGGCCTCCTTCATCCTTTCTTTCTCATTCTTTCTTTTCTCTCTCCTTTACAACTCTTCCCCCTTCTTCCTGGACTTGTAATGCATCTCCTCCTCCTCCTCCTCCTCCTTCTCCTCCTCCTCCTCCTCCTCCTCCTCCTCCTCCTCCTCAGCCCGTGTCTCTGCGTCTCCACACTCTAGGGCTTCTTGGGGGTGTGTTCTCTGCGTTACTCGGGGCATTAACACAGATTCGAGCGTTACTGGGGCGAGGCGTAACCCCGTGGGGCGTGTCGACGGGGGGTGCGGGACCTTGGGGTGCGGGGAGGGACAGGGCAAGGCAGGCGGGGTGCAGGGGGGTGATGGATGGTGAGGGTAAGGGGAGGAGAGGATCAGGTAACCGTAGAATGCTTTGTTAACTTTTTCAAACCACCTTGACCACTACTACTACTACTACTACTACTACTACTACTACTGCTTCTACTACTACTACTACTACTACTGCATCTTTCACTACTACTACTACTTCTTCTTCTTCTTCTTCTACTTCTACTACTATTTTTTTTCCTACTACTACTACTACTACTACGTCTACTACTACTATACAAACATCACTTCCTCCCAATACTTTCTACCTTTCTCATATTTTCATACTTATTTCCTCACTCTTTCTCCCTTATATCTCCCTTAGCCAACACCCAAGCTAACCAAACTCCCTTATCTCCTCCCTTAGTTCCTCCCTCACCTATTTTTTACCCTCACTTTCTCCCTTTGTTTATCCCTTTCCCGTTTCCATCTTCAACTTCTCCCTTATTCCTTTACTCTTCTATTTTCAACTTCAACTTTTTCCCTTACTCCCTCATTCATCACAAGTTTCCATCCCCACCTTTTCCTTACTCCCTCATTCATCACCCGTTTCCATCCCCACCTTCTTTCCTTACTCCCTCATTCATCACCCGTTTCCATCCCCACCTTTCCCTTACTCCCTCATTCATCACCCGTTTCCATCCCCACCTTTTCCTTACTCCCTCATTCATCACCCGTTTCCATCCCCACCTTTTCCCTTACTCCCTCATTCATCACCCGTTTCCATCCCCACCTTTTCCTTACTCCCTCATTCATCACCCGTTTCCATCCCCACCTTTTCCTTACTCCCTCATTCATCACCCGTTTCCATCCCCACCTTTTCCCTCCCTCATTCATCACCCCTTTCCATCCCCAACTTTTCCCTTACTCCCTCATTCATCACCCGTTTCCAATCCCAACTTTTCCTTACTCCCTCATTCATCACCCGTTTCCAATCCCAACTTTTCCTTACTCCCTCATTCATCACTCGTTTCCATCCCCACCTTTTCCCTTACTCCCTCATTCATCACCCGTTTCCATCCCCACCTTTTCCTTACCCCCTCATTCATCACCCATTTTCACCATCACCTTCCTTCTGTCCCTCCCTCACCCATTTCCACTCACACCTTCTTTAGTCTCTCACCCATTTTCACTCTCAACTTGTCCCTCATTCTTTTCCTCACCCATCTCCACCCTCACCTTCACCCATTACCACGCTCACCTCCTTCAGTCCCTCCGTCACCCACTTCCACCGTCTATTCCCTTCGTTACAGCGTTGCCTTTAGAGACGCGGCCTTTTCATGCCTTTCTGCGCGTTTCGGTGGCGGCGGCGCGGCAGAAGCTCCGTTTTGCGTCCCTGGCCAATGACTTGCGGGGGTGATTTCACGGTGGAGTGTCCGCGGTGATGACTAGACTGGGGGAGGGGTGATGGAGGAGGTGGGAAGGGTGGAGGAGGGTGGCAGACGGGGCTGGGGAAAGTGTTGGACAGGTAGGGGAAGAGATTTTAGCAGAGTAGATAAAAGATTGATTAGAAGGGGTGGGAAGGGTGGAGGAGGAGGTTGAAAGGGATGGAGAGAGTGGGGAAGGGGATTGGAGTACGGAGTTGCAGGGGATGGGGATGTTGGTGAAGGGGGTTACAGGGGGGGAGAAGAGTAGAAGATGGGGTTGAAGGGGATGGGAAAAGGTGGAGGAGGAGGTTGAAAGGGATGGAGAGGGTGGGGAAGGGGGTTGCAGGAGATGGGAAGGGTGCAGTGAAGGGGGTTACAGGGGGGGAAGGGAGGGGCAGAGGAGGTTAGGAAAAAACTTGGACAGGTAGGAAAAGCGATTTTGGCGGTGTGGAGAAGATAGATTGATGGTGGAAGAAGAGAAGGCGTGATGGAGGTGAAGAAACGTAGGAAAGGGAGGAAAAAGATGTGGAGTTGAGGGTGGAGGATATGGGAAGGGGCGTGGAAGGAAATAGGGGAATTGAGGGAAGTAGTGAGGGAAATGAGGAAGGAAGTTAGAGAGGAAAGAAAAGAAGTGGAAAAGGAGTTGGAGGGATGGGAAAAGGAGTGAAGGGGTGGAGGAGGAGGTGTGGAGGAAAGACTGGAGGGAAGGAAACAGTAGAAGAAGAAGAAGGAAGTGATCGCGAAGTTGTGGTTTTAGATTGAGTTTGGCGACCCCCCCCCCCCCCCATCTCTCTCTCTCTCTCTCTCGCTCTCGCTCTCGCTCTCTCTCGCACACTTCCTAGTTTTGTGGTTATATATACACTGTGATGACTGGTGTGAGGATTAAAGTAAGGCTGTTTAGGGGGGTTTTCTGAGGTGTGTGTGTGTGTGTGTGTGTGTGTGTGTGTGTGTGTGTGTGTGTGTGTGTGTGTGTGTGTGTGTGTGTGTGTTATGTGAGGGGAACTCTTAGAAATGAGAAAGGGGAGAAAAAAATGAAGAGAGGGAGGAGGGGAAGAAGGGATAACATGCCTCTTATAGCTTTTACCTACACCGACCTTTTCTCTCTCTCTCTCTCTCTCTCTCTCTCTCTCTCTCTCTCTCTCTCTCTCTCTCTCTCTCTCTCTCTCTCTCTCTCTCTCTCTCTCTCTCTCTCTCTCTCTCTCTCTCTCTCTCTCTCTCTCTCTCTCTCTCTCTCTCTCTCTCTCTAACACACACACACACACACACACACACACACACACACACACACACACACACACACACACACACACACACACACACACACACACACACACACACACTCACGTACTCGCAGAACGGTAAAAGGAAGCAGGAGGAGGAGGGGGAAAAAAGAAGAGGAAGAAGAAGAAGAAGAGGAACTTACTACTACTACTACCACTACCTCTACTCGCTCACTTCCTGTCTACCTCCTTCCCTCCTTCCCTCCCTCCCTCTCTCTCTCCCTCCCTCCCTCAAGAGTCACTGGTGCTTGGTGAGTTCAATGGCTCCTTCTTTCCAATCTGGTGACTCATTCTCTCTCTCTCTCTCTCTCTCTCTCTCTCTCTCTCTCTCTCTCTCTCTCTCTCTCTCTCTCTCTCTCTCTCTCTCTCTCTCTCTCTCTCTCTCTCTCTCTCTCTCTCTCTCTCTCTCTCTCTCGGAAATACAATTGATTAAGTATACATAAATAATTAGATCTATTATTAGTGTAGTTTGAACCTTTTTTTCTTCTTCCTCTTCCCTTCCTCCTCCTCCTCCTCCTCTTCCTCCTCCTCCTCCTCCTCCATTCTACTCCTCCTCCATTTTCCTTCCTCTTCTTCCACCTGTATCCGTTTCCTTTTATTTTCCTACCATTTTTTTTCTTCCTTCTCTCTCTCTCTCTCTCTCTCTCTCTCTCTCTCTCTCTCTCTCTCTCTCTCTCTCTCTCTCTCTCTCTCTCTCTCTCTCTCTCTTCCTCCTTCCTCCTTCCTCCTCCACTTTCCTTGTTTTCGTCTCATCGTAAAAGTTTTGGTTCCCACAGTTTGTCATTTTTACTTTTCCTCTTTTCTGGTTGTCTCTTCTTCCTCTTCCTTCATCCCTTCCTCCTTTCTTCCTCCTGTTCTTCCTGTCTTCCTCTCTTCCAATTTTTTCTATCTACCATTTTTTGCGTACTTCCTCTTTTTTTTTCTTCCTTCTTTTATTCTTTTTTACGTACTTTTCTTGCCTTCTTCCTTCATTCCCTCCTTATATTCCTTCCTTCCTTCATTCTTTTCTTCCTTCTTTTTTCTTTGCATCTCTTCCTTCTTCCTTTCTTACTTATGTACTTTCCTCTGGGTTTTTTTATATCCTTCCTATCTCCCTTCCTTTATTCCTTTCTTCCCTTCTTCCTTCCTTCCTTCCTTCCTTCCTATCTTCCTTCCCTCCTTCCTTCCTTCCTTCCTTCCATTCCTTCCCTCCTTCCTTCCTTCCTTCCCTCTTTCCTTTCTACCTTTCTTCCTTCTTTCCTTCCTTCCTTCCCTCCTTCCTTCCTTCCTTCCTTCCGTTCCCTTGTGAGGATGCGACGAGAGTTTCCGGATGTAGCCAACGGTTGACCGGGGACCATCCACCCGTCTCTCTCTCTCTCTCTCTCTCTCTCTCTCTCTCTCTCTCTCTCTCTCTCTCTCTCTCTCTCTCTCTCTCTCTCTCTCTCTCTCTCTCTCTCTCTCTCTCTCTCTCTCTCTCTCTCTCTCTCTCTCTCAAAAAAAAAAAAAAAGCGTGATAAATCAGGAAGAATGAAAACAAATTGGAGAAATGATGAAGCGTTTTGAAATTGTGCAAAATTGAGACAAAAAAATGAACGGAAATCAGACAAGAAATAGAGTAGAAAGACTATTTTTTCCTCGAGTAAGTAGTAGTAGTAGCAGTAGTAGTAGTAGTAGTAGTAGTAGTAGTAGTAGTTGTGGTAGTGATGATGATGATGGTGATGACAAATAGTAACGGTGGTGATTGTGGTGGTTGTGGTGGTGGTGGTGATGGTGTTGGCAGATACTTTCCCCCCCTCTCCCTTCTACGGTAAAGGAAACATACCAAGGGAAATAAGGTAGCAATGGTTGTGATGGTAGTAGTAGTGGTAATCGTTGTTGTGGTGGTGATGGTAATGGTAGTGATGATAGTTAATGGTGGTGGTGGTGGTGATGACAATTGATGGTGGTGGTAATGGTGGTTGTGGTGGGGGTGGATGAAGGCAGGTGAGGCAGCACGTGTTGGGCAGGTGTTGAGGTGTTTCGCAGGTGTGATTGTCCCTTTCCCTCCTCCCTGAACCCTTCCTCAAGACGCCCCACTCACCTCCTTACCTACGCTTCTTACCTTACTTTCCTTCCTTACCTTCCCACCTTCCAGTTTACCTTCGCTTTTCCTTTTTTATAACAAAGGAGACAGCTCAAGGGCACAAAAAAAGTTAACAATAATAAAAAAAAGAAAAGCCCGCTACTCGCTGCTCCCAAAAAGAATCCAAAGAGGTGGCCGAAAGAGAGGTCCAGTTTACCTGTTACTCTTTTACCTTCATGCCTTTCCTTCTTACCTTCGATGCTGTTTCATTCTCTTCCTGCTTCACTTGTTTACCTTTGTTTCAGTTTCTTGTTTCTCTTATTTATTTACCTTTTTTTCTTTACCTTTCTGTTTCACTTTCCTGTTTCATCATTGTATCTTTGTTTTTCATTACCTTCCTACTTCATTTTCTTACCTTCGATGCTGTTTCATTCTCTTCCTGCTTCACTTGTTCACCTTTGTTTCAGTTTCTTGTTTCTCTTATTTACCTTTGTTTCTTTACCTTTCTGTTTCACTTTCCTGTTTCATCATTTTATCTTTGTTTTTACTTTCATGCCTTTCCTTATTCATTTTCTTACCCTCGATGCTGTTTCATTCTCTTCCTGCTTCACCTGTTTACCTTTGTTTCAGTTTCTTGTTTCTCTTATTTATTTACCTTTGTTTCCTTATCTTTCTGTTTCTCTTTCCTGTTTCAATATTGTATCTTTGTTTTTCTTTACCTTCCTTCTTCACTTTCTTACCTTCGATGCTGTTTCATTCTCTTCCTGCTTTGCCTGTTTACCTTTGTTTCAGTTTCTTGTTTCTCTTATTTATTTACCTTTGTTTCCTTATCTTTCTGTTTCACTTTCCTGTTTCACTATTGTATCTTTGTTTTTTCTTTCGCCTTTCCTTCGTACCTTCCTACTTCATTTTCTTACCCTCGATGCTGTTTCACTCTCTTCATGCTTCACCTATTTATCTTTCTGTTTCACTTTCCTGTTTCACTATTGTATCTTTGTTTTTTCTTTCGCCTTTCCTTCATACCTTCCTACTTCATTTTCTTACCCTCGATGCTGTTTCACTCTCTTCATGCTTCACCTATTTATCTTTCTGTTTCAGTTTCTCGTTTCGCCTATTTACCTTGTTTCTTAAGTTTCAATCTCACTCTCCTCTTTGTTTCTTGTTTTGCTTGTTTTTATTACTATTCAGAATTATTGCTTCCAAGGGATTTTTTTTCATCTTTCCTGTTTTATTATTTTTTAAGGTCATTTTCGTTGTTTTCCTTTCCCTTACTTCTTCCTCCTTTTATCCTCTTCTCATTTTGTTTTGTTTTTCCTCCATTTTCTACCTTTTTTCCTTCTTTCCCTTTTCCTTCACTTTTCCTCTTTTTTTTTTTTTTTTTTTTTTGGTTTGCCTTTCCTTCATTTTCCTACCGTTTCATTTTTTTCTACGCGTCTTACCTTCCTTTTCACCTGTTTACCTATGCGGCATTTACCTTACTGTTTTACCCACAAACCTGCACCTCTTACCTCCCTAATTCATTTCCTTACCTTCCCTTTTCACCTTCAAATCATACCGCCCTTGTTTATCTCTCTACCTGTGCCCCCTACCTACTGAACTACCCACAAATCTACCTATATTACCTTACATTAACATTTTCTTTTGCAAGTATAATAAAGAGTTTCAAAGAGTTTCCTTCCTTATCTCTTCGCCTGTGCTTTTTACGTATTGTTCAACTTTCCTTCCTAATATTAAACATCTTTTATGATTCAGTCTTAACCTCAACTAACCTAATCTGAGAGAGGCGTTCAGCAGGTTTGTTCCTCCACGGTAACGCTAACCCTCGTGACACTTTTCCCGGGCACTTAGGCATCACTTACACCTTAATTCTCCCCTTGTCACGGTGTTCCTTAATTATGCAGATGTTCACGGTGGGCTGCGAGGCTAAGTGGAGGCGGCACCTGTGTGGGGGTTGTGGGTAATGAGCTCAGGTGTGGTGGTGTCCAGGCCCTTCGTGCATACTGTAGTAAGCTTCGTGTCACCCAGAGCCGCAGGTGATGATAGGCTTGGCTGCGGGTGTGAAGAGATCCGCTGGTGGCCGCTTCTCTTATTTGGGTCAGTTAGTGTAAAAGAAGAAACGGTGTGGGTGGAGACATGGTTACGTTAATTCAGTTTTTTTTTTTTTTTTTTTTGGGGGGCTTCTCTTATTTGGGTCAATTACGTGCAAGAAGAAACGGTGTGTGTGGAGACCTGGTTACGTTATTTTTTTTTTCTTCCTTGGCCTTTTATTTATTTATTTATTTATTTTATTTTATTTATTTATTTTTTTTTTTTTTTTTTTGGGGGGGGGGGAGGGGGTCTTTATGTCCACCTTCTATTCATCTTCCACTGTCATAATCACGCAACACAAAGGCCTTTCCCAACGTTCTCCGCCACTCTTCCTCTCTCTCTTTGATGCTGGCGTGCTCCATCCCGCTCCGGCAAGGGTTCCAATTTCATCTCTCCACCTGGTTCTCTGTCTCCTACCTCGGGAAATTTTTTTAATCAATTTTCATCTTTATCTGGTTCTCTCTCTGCCGTGACTTATACAAATACTTCGTTGCCATTCATATATTGGTTGCTCATCTCTTTTTTTTTTTTACAACAAAGGAGACAGCTCAAGGGCGCAAAAAAAGGAAACAATAATAATAAAAAAGCCCGCTACTCGGTGCTCCTGCAATACTAATACATGATATGACACACCCAAGCCCACTTACTCTTAACCGTTTTTGTTCTGTGCGTCTAAAATCTCGTCCCTTCACCTGTCCGTTATTTTTGCCCTTTTCCATGACTTACCATCTCGCCCTGCCCCGCCCAGACCTGTCCCATCCCTTCTTTCCCTTCCCGGTTCTATCCCCGCTTGCCCCATCCCTCTGTACCCTGTTCCTTCATTTCTAGTCCCATCCCTTCTTTCCCTATCCCGTCCCTTCTCATCCCTTCTATCCTCATCCTATTCTGTCCCATCCCTTCTTTCCCTATCCCGTCCCTTCTCATCCCTTCTATCCTCATCCTATTCTGTCCCATCCCTTCTTGCCTCGTCCTCCCATCCCTTCTTTCCCTATCCCGTCCCTTCTCATCCCTTCTCTCCTCATCCTATCCACTCCCATTCCTTCTTGCCACTCCACGCCCCGTCCCATCCCGTTTTGTCCCATCCCTTCCTACCCTATCCCGTCCCTTACCGCCATGTCCCTTCCCGTCCAGTCCCACTCCTCTCATCTCCATGTCTTATTCCTTGTTCATCATCCCATTCTCTCCCGCCACGCCCCGTCCCATGCCGTCCCATCCCTCCTCCCCCCATCTCTGCTTGCCTCGTCCCGTCCCGCCTTTCTCCAGCCTCACCTTTCCTCACCTTTCCTTTCCTCCTCACCTGGCTCTCCCTCCTCTCTCCTCGCCCCACGTGGATGCTGTCCGCCACGTGGTTGAGGCGTAACGTGAGGAGAGAGAGAGAGAGAGAGAGAGAGAGAGAGAGGTTTTTTTTATTACTGTTTAGAATTATTGCTTCCAAGGTTTTTTTTCATCTTTCCTGTTTTATTATTATT
>NC_066571.1:1664560-1672060 GCF_024679095.1 Eriocheir sinensis
CTTGTCACCTGAGTTTGCCTTATCTCCCTAACTGGCCCCTACATATCATTGCATTCCATCGTCCTAAGATCTGACCGTCATACAAGGTTGGTATTCGCAGCCGCCTCCATCTCTCACATCAACTATTTTCAAAAGGCGAAAGGGATATTATTAAACGGGTTCTCGTGAGTTTTTTTTTTTTTTTTTTTTTTTTTTGTTTTTTTGTTTTTTTGTTTTTTGTTTTTCCGCGTTCACGGTTTACAATGGGCGTGTCAGACTACCACCAGGATCATAAAACTACCTCATGGAAATGCCCACAACTCCTACGAATCAACTATTTCCAAGGGCCGAAAATGATGTTATTAATCGGGTTCTCGTGAGTTTTTTCTTTTCGCGTTCAGTGTTTACAGTGGGCGTGTCAGACTACCACCAGGGTCATAAAACTACCTCACGGAAATGCCCACAACTCCTACGAATCAATTCCAAAGGCGTTCATGGTTTAGAGGCGTTGTTAAACTTCCACCAGGGTCATAAATCTACCTTATGGAAATCCCCACAACTTCTACGAATCAACTATTTCCAAGGGCCATATGAGTTTGTTTTTACGTTCATTGTTTACAGAGGCTTAGTTAAACTTCCACCAGGGTCATAAAACTACCTCATGGAAATGCTCATAACTACTGCGAATGCCTTGTCAAATGGGCGTGTGCTTGGCCACTGAAATGAAAACTGACCTCTCTTTCGGCCACCTCTTTGGATTCTTTTTAGGAGCAGCGAGTAGCGGGCTTTTTTTTATTATTGTTTCCTTTTTTGTGTGCCATGAGCTGTCTCCTTTGTTGTAAAAAAAATAAAGTATGGCTCCCAGCACACTTTATTTTCTCCCTGTTGTCTCTTCTCTATCTCACGTTATCTCCTTACCTGGCCGCGACACATTATTGAATTCTTTCCTCCTAACACACGCTTGTATCTGGCTCCCAACACACCTTTTTTTTCTTCGTCTTGTTCTCCCTTGTCACTTTATCTCACCTTATCTCTTTACCTGGCCGGGTGTCTCCTTGCCATGTCCACTTACCTTTTATTAGTTTTACCTTTGTGTCACTTAATATCCCTAGTTAGAAGAGACTGTGGATACCTAACCTTTTCTTTTCTCACCTTACCTCCAACTTATCTCTTTACCTGGCCTAACAACGTGTATTCTCGTTGTCCACTTCGCTTTGCATTAGTTTTACCTTTGTGTCACTTGATATCCCTAGTTAGAAGAGAGTGTCAATACCTAACCTTTTCTTACCACCTTACCTCCAACTTATCTCTTTGCCTGGCAGAACTACGTGTACTCTCGCTATCTCCACTTAGCTTTGCATTAGTTTAACTTTGTCACACTTCTCTTTTCCTCCTCTTCTTCCTTCCTTCTCTTTCCCCCTCTTCCTTCAAACCGCATGTTGTGTATTTTTTTCTGTGTTTGCTTTCCTCCCCTTCCTCCTCTCGCCTTTTCTCTTTCGTCTCCTCCCCCTCCCTTCTTTCTCCGCCTGTATTCTTAAACATATCGGTACTTCAGTTCGCCTGTTTGGAGCGCCTCTTGTGGAAGTTCCTGGGATGTTCATGGACTGTTTTGTAATCCCAGTGATAGTTGTACACGACCTCTGCACCTTCAACGGGAAAATCGCCCTTGAAAAACCCGAATAATCTCTGTGAGCGTGGAAGATTGTCGTAACGGGCGCCAAATACGTTTAAGAATATTGCCCTATGGAGATTATCGTTTCCCTTCTTACCTTATCAGTCAACTCATTACCTGGCCGAGTAACGTGTCTTCTCGCCGCGTCCAGGTAGCTGTGTCTTCGCCTTCCCTGCCTCACCTGTTTCCGCTTACCTGCCGTTTATGAGTCACGCTCCCGTATGTCACTCACCTCACCCCCGCGCCATTTAGACGTGATATCATTGTTGTCTTCTTGCTCATTAATGCTGCCTGTCTTCCTATTGTCTTGTTTTCTTGCTCTTTCTTCCTTCCTCGCTTCTACTTTGATCTCTGTACTTGTTTTGTTTTGTTTTATGTTAATTATTCTTCGTTTCTTTTGTTTTTGTTTTCTTCTTTTGTTTATCTATTCTTGCTTCTCTCACTTGTCTTCTTTTCTTTCTTTCTCTTTCGTTCTCACCCTGACCTCTACTTTTATTTGCTTTCTTCATTTTCTTGTCATTCTCCTCCTTTTCTTTTTTTCTTTTTTGTTTCATCTTTCTTCTTTCCTCCCTTCCTCTTTCTTCCTCCTCTTTTCTCTTCATTCTCTTCTTCCTTCTATTTCTTCTTTTGTTCATCTTTCTTCTCTCCTCTCTTCCTCTTTCCTCCTCACTCTCTTTTCTCTTCATTCTCCTCTTCCTTCTATTTCTTCTTTTGTTCACCTTTGTCTATTCCTTTCATTTATCTTATTTCTCTCCTTCCTCTCTCTTTTATTCCTCCTCCATCTTCTCTCCCTATCTTCTTCGTGTTTATCCTTCCGTATCTCCCACTCCACCTCCTCCTCCTCCTCCTCCTCCTCCTCCTCCTCTTCCTCTTCGTGGTTATCCTCCCGTGTCTCCCGTTTCTTCTACTCATCCTCATCCTCATCTTCTTCACTTTTTTTATTTCCTTTCGCTTTTATTCTCATTCTTCTGTCTCGTATTTCTTTTCCTCCTTTTCCTCGCATCCTAATTGTTTTTTTTTTTTTTTTTTTATCTTTACGTGCCTCTTATTCCTTCTATTCCTCTTCATTCCTCTTTCTCCTCCTCTTTTTTTTTCATTCTTGTTTCCTCTTCCTTCAATTTCATCTTTCTCCTCTTACTCATCCTTCCTTCTCTCCTCCCCGTATCCTCCTTGTCACCCACTTCTGCTACTCTTCCTGCTGATCCCTGTCCATGAGAGTCCTACGAGTCCTAGCGAAGCTTAAGCGCGGGGTCGACGGGCCGTGGCAGGAGCAAAGGGCTGTCCTGCGGTGGGATTGGATTAGCCCGACGCGCCTCAACACAGATCGTGGGAGCAGGGCTTGGAGGCGAGGCGAGACGGTGGACTGACGGGCGAGAGGGGGGGCGGGGGGGATAGAGAGAAAAAGAGAGAGAGAGAGAGAGAGAGAGAGAGAGAGAGAGAGAGAGAGAGAGAGAGAGAGAGAGAGTTAGAGACTGACTGACTGAAGGGAAAGAGAGCGTGAAAGAGAAGGATGAAGGAGAGAAGTAAGGTTTGAGAGATGATTGGAGAAATGGAGAAAGAAAAGGAGAAGGTTAGAAACTGATTGGGTGGCTTGAATTAGGGAGGAAAAGGAAGGGGGGGGAGGGGGGGGACTTCTCTGACTGGAATAAAGATAGGGAGAGAAGGATAGGATAAGATGACTGGAAGGAGAGAAGGAGGGAGGGAAGAGAGAAGGATATAAGAGAGGTGGAATGGACTAGTTTGAGGGAGGGAGGGAGGAAGGGGATGGACTGGAAGGGAGGGAGGGAGGGAGGACTGTAATGTTTCCTAGTGTGTGTGTGTGTGTGTGTGTGTGTGTGTGTGTGTGTGTGTGTGTGTGTGTGTGTGTGTGTTTTAAGGGGTGGAAATGAAGTGCGTTTGTGGACATGTTTTATTTCTGAGTCTGTTGTTTATTTTTTTGTGTATTTTCTCTTTTTTTTCCTTTTTACTTCATTGTGACGCAAAATCTGACGTACTGATCGACTATTTATTTTCTGCTTTCCCTTTTTTTATTTATTCTGTCATTCTTTGTGTTTTGTTTGCATGTTTTATTTCTAAGTCTTGTTTATTTTTGTGTTTTTCTCTTTTTTTTTCTTTTCACTTCATTGTGACGCAAAATCTGACGTACTGATCGACTATTTATTTTCTGTTTTCCTTTTTTATTTATTTACTGTCAATCTTTGTGTTTTGTTTGCATTCTGTTTACTTCCTTCACTATTTATTTCATTTTATTCTCTCGTTTAGTTTCCTTATTTTTCTTTTCCTTCTGTCCCTCGCGCTCTTCTATGGATTTCGAAGGTATCTCAAATCCTCTTTATTTTCTTTCCCTTGAGACCCCCCCCTCCCCCCCCCTCTCTTATTTTCCCTTCATCTCCTTCCCTTTATATTCCTGCTTGAGATTTTCCCTTCTTTCCTCTCCTTTCCTTTCTTGCCGAGACGGATTTGAGTCTGTGATCCTCTTTCCTCTTTTCCTTTACACTCTCCTTCCCTCCTCTTTACTTTACTTTCATCTCCTCTCCTCTCTTTTCACTTCTTTCCTTTCCTCCTATTATTATTGAGTCTTATTTTCTTCCCTTTTTCCTTTACATTCTCCCCTCATCTCCCTTACTTTCTTTTCGTCTCCTTTCCTTTCCTTTCCTTTCCTTCTGAGACGAATTTGATAGTATGAAGTCTCTTTCCTCTTTTCCGTTAAACTTTCCTTCCCTCTCCTTCCCTTCCCCTTCCTTTCCCTTCTTACTGAGACGAATCTAAGTCTGTGATCCTCTTTCCTTCTTCTTTTCCCTTCCTCTCATCTCCTCTCCTCATCTCCTCCTTTCCTTTCCTTTCTTACTGAGACGAATGTAAGTCCGTGATCCTCTTCCCTTCTTCCTTTCCCTTCCTCTCCTCTCTCCTCTCCTCTCTCCTTTCTTGCGAGGCGAATTTAAGTCCGTGATCCTCTTCCCTTCTTCCTTTCCCTTCCTCTCCTCGCCTCCATTCTTGCCGTGACGGACCCGAGTCTTTGATCCGCTGCTGTTCCTTGCTCGTCCTCTTACCTGCTTGCCTCTTGTGCTGTCTCCGGGGCATTGTCGTTCTGCCCCAGCCCTCCCTGCGTCGTTCCCACCGGCGTGTTGTTCTCCCCCGCCCTGGACGCGCCTTGATCTCCCTGTTCTCAAGTGCGCGACGTAAACAGTCTCACACACCCTTCCGCGGCCCCCTCGCCTCACCCCGGCCGGCCCCTCGACCTTCCTTCCTGCCCTCCGCGACTCATGTTGGTCAGCGGGAGTGAGGGAGGGAGGGAGTGGAGGAGGGTGGGTGTCGGGGGGATGGAGGGATAGACGGAGGGATGGGTGGCAGGGAGGAGGAGGAGGGGAGGAAGACAGGGGGAAGGAGAGAGGAGGATGGGAGGGAGTTTGAGTGTAAGGAGTGAAGGAAACAGGAAAGGAAACTTGGATAGGAGGTAGTAGCGTAAGGAAGGAGGCCCAGAGGAGGAGGGGAGAGAGCTAGAGGAGTAAGGAGAAAGGACTGAAGAAGAGAAACTTGGTTAAGAGGCAGAGGGAAGGAGGGAGGAGGAGGAAACAGGGAGGTAAACTAGGATGGGAGGCAGAGAAGGAGGAAGGAGAGGAACAGTGGAGTATAAGAAGAGATGGGGTCAAAACCAAAGTAAGCGAGCAGCGAGTAGCGGGCTTTTTTTATTGTTGTTTCCCTTTTTTGTGTGTGCCCTTGTGCTGTCTCCTTTGCTGTAAAAAAAAAAAAAAAAAAAAAAAAAAAGGAAAAAGAGAAGACTATGATGTTAAGGTAAAGATACACAGAAGAGGAAATGAATGAAGAAAATGAGAATGGAGGTGATAGAGGGAGGGGATAGAAGGTCGATAGACGAACAAATAGACGAAGAGGAGTAAGAGGATGAGAGCGCTAGGAATAGGAGAGGACAGACTGTGGATAGAGGAAAAAGGAATAAAAAAGGAGCAAGATTAAGGATGATGGTGTTAGCAAAGGGAGAAGTAACGCGTAACCAGGGGAGAATACAGTCGTTAAAGAGAGAAAAGAAAGGAAGGGGAGAAACCATTGAGAGCGAGGGGGAGGTGAAGGGAGGGAGAAAATCGAGGGGAGAGTAAGGTGGGAGAGATGAGGATGGGGCCAGAGGGAACAGTGGGTTATGGGGGCCCAGAAGAAGGGGAAGGAGGGGAAGGGAGGGAGGGGGGTCAGGGGTATAAAAAGGGGGAAGGGAGGGGGTCAGGGGTATAAAAAGGGGGAAGGGAGTTGAAGGAAGAGTTTAAATGGTGAGGAACAAGTAAGGGGGAGTCAGGAGAAGTAAAGGGAGGATAAGTAAGAGTAAGGGAGGGATGAAGGGGAGTCAGGGAGGGCTTAAAGAGTGAGGGAGAAGAAAGAGTAGCCAGGGGGAATAGAGGGAGGGATCAAGGAAGCAGGAAGGAAGAGTTTAAATGGTGAGGAACAAGTACAGGGCGTCAGAAGTAAGGGAGAATAAGTAAGAGTAAGGGAGGGATGAAGGGGAGTCAGGGAGAGCTTAAAGACTGAGGGAGAAGGAAGAGTAGTCAGGGGGAATAGAGGGAGGGATCAAGGAAGCAGGAAGGAAGAGTTTAAATGATGAGAAACAAGTACAGGGCGTCAGGAGAAGTAAGGGAGAATAAGTAAGAGTAAGGGAGGGATGAAGGGGAGTCAGGGGGAGCTAAATGAGTGAGGGAGAAGGAAGAGTAGTCAGGGAGAATAGAGGGAGGGATCAGGGAAGCACGAAGGAGTAAAAGTGCGAGTCAGGGAGAGTAGAGAAGGGAAGGGAGAAGTGGAGAAGTCAGGAAGAAATACATAGTAAGGGAGTAGGAAGGGAGAGAATAGGAGATAAGGGAGGGGACGAAGAAAGTCAGGGAAAGGAGTAAAAGGGAGGAAAGTGAGGGATGAAGAAGAGTCAGGGAGAATAGAGGATAGAAGGGAGAAGTGGACAAGTCAAGAAGAAATAAATAGTAAGGGAGCAGAAAGGGAGAGAATAGGAGATAAGAGAGGGGACGAAGAAAGTCAGGGAAAGGAGCAAAAGGGAGGAATAAGGAAGAATCAGGGAGAAGGAAGGGAGGGTTCAGGGGTTAGGGGGAACGAAAAATTAAAGAGACTGAGTAAGGGGGGTAAGGGGGGGCAGGGAGCTAAAGGGGGGTGGGGGGTCAAAGGGCCACACACAGGTAGCCATCCCCTTCCCCATGCCCCCCTCCTGTCTCCTCCCCCTTCTCCTGACGTCCACAAAACACCTGGATTTATCGGGCAACACAATGCGTCTCGGTGACTTACTCGTGTGTGTGTGTGTGTGTGTGTGTGTGTGTGTGTGTGTGTGTGTGTGTGTGTGTGTGTGTGTGTGTGTGTGTGTGTGTGTGTTTGGAGGGATAAGGGTCTGTCTCTTCTTCCTCTCTTTGTTTCTTTTTTTCCCTCCTCCTCCTCCTCTTTTTTTTTTTCTTCTCCTTCTCCTCATCATTATCTTTTTTCTTCTTATCTTTTCTTCTTTTTCTTCTTCTCTCCTCCACTACTACCACCGTCACCTCCTCCTTCTCCTCCTCCTCCTCTTTTTTTCTTTATTTCCTTCTCCTTCTCCTCCTCATCATTATCTTTTTTCTTCTTATCTTTTCTTTTTTTTCTTCTTCTCTCCTCCACTACTACCACCGTCACCTCCTCCTTCTCCTCCTCCTCCTCTTTTTTTCTTTATTTCCTTCTCCTCCTCCTCCTCCTCCTCTTTTTTTCTTTCTTTCCTTCTCCTCCTCATCATCATCATCTTTTTTCTTCTTCTTTTCCTTCTTTTTCTTCTCTCCTCGAATACCACCATCGCCTCCATCTCCTCCTCCTCCTCCTCCTCCTCC
>NC_066571.1:1674560-1689560 GCF_024679095.1 Eriocheir sinensis
CTCCCTTTTTTTTCTCTCCCTAACCTCCCTTCTACCTTCTCATTACCTCCCTTCCTTACCTTCCTTTACCTCCCTCCCTCTCCTTCTTTCCTTGTTTACCTCCATCCCTTCTATACTTCCTTAACCCTCTCCCTATTTTTTCTCTCCCTAACCTCCCTTTTTACTTTCACATTACCTCCCTTCCTTACCTTCCTTTACCTCCCTTTCTTTCCACCCCTCTGTCTATTCCTGTCGTCTTATTATCTTCTTCCTTTCTCGAGTTTCTTCATGCATTCATTTTTCTTTCTTTCTTTTTTTTTTTTTTTTTTTTTTTTTTTGTCTTATTTAATCGTTCATCTGAATCATTTAATATTTCTTTAGTTTTTAGTCTTTGCCATTTCCTCATTTCTGCTCTTTTTATTATTTTATTATTTTTTCCCTTTGTTACGTGATGAGAGAGAGAGAGTTCGAACCGGAAAGGAGAATAGATATCTCAAGCCCTCTCGATTCCACTCATCTCCATATTCACGACTCATACCTCCTCCTCCTCCTCCTCCTCCTCCTCCTCTTCCTCCAGGGTCGTAGGGGCGTGGGTGTCTTCTCATAACACTGGACTCCCGTATCTTCTTCCTCCTCCTCCTCCTCCTCCTCCTCTCGGTATCTGAAAGGCCCTCATGAACAATGGGAATATGAGGGGAAAAATATGCCTTTCCCAGACCCTGAATGGAAGAAGACGAGGAGGAGGAAGAAGAAGAAGAGGAGGAAGGGAAAGGAAGAGAAAGGGAGGAGGAGGAAGAGCAATTACGTCTTTCATGCATTGAAGGATGAATTCTCTCTCTCTCTCTCTCTCTCTCTCTCTCTCTCTCTCTCTCTCTCTCTCTCTCTCTCTCTCTCTCTCTCTCTCTCTCTCTCTCTCTCTCTCTCATTCGTAACCAGCCAACCAACTAACTACCTAAATCGTGTGTGTGTGAGAGAGGAGAGAGAACAAGTGAATCATTTGGGGAGCAACACACACACACACACACACACACACACACAGTCACGCTTCGTCTCACCTGTGCATCACGTCGGTACTGCGTGTGTGTGTGTGTGTGTGTGTGTGTGTGTGTGTGTGTGTGTGTGTGTGTGTGTGCGTGTGTGTGTGTGTGTGTGCACCTGGCCCCGTCTCGTGTCCACCGTAATCCGTCATCGCCACCACAACACCTGTATTGGGTATCCCTTGCGTCCTGTCACCCCTTCACCCTTCACCCCATCACCCCTTCACCCTCCCCCCCTTACCGCCTTTCCTTTTTTCCCCATCCCTCTTACTTCCCCATTCAACCGCCCCCTTAACTCCCTATTCACCCCACCCCCTTACTCCCCCCTTCACCCCATCCCTTTACTCCCACCTTAACCCTTTCTCCCCCCTTCACCCCTTCACCCATCCTCTTTGCCTCACCCCTACTCTCCTTTTTCCTCTTCCTCTCCTATTCTTTTCCTTCCCTCTTTCTCCTGCATATATTTCTTCCTTCTGTACCCTTACATTCCTTCTCTTTTCCCCTACTTTCCTTTCTCTTCTTCTCCTTTAGTTCCCTCTTTCTCTTCCATCTTCTACAATTCTCCTCTTCTCTTCTTTTTCCCCGTTCATTCTTCCTTCCTGCCTTTCTTTTTTTTCCTTTCTTTTCTCCCATTCACCTTTCTCTTCTATCCCTTTTCTCCTTTCGTTCCTTCTTTCTCTTCCACCTTTTCTCTTCTTTCTTTCTCTTATCCTCTTTCTCCTCCTCCTCCTCCTCCTCCTCCTCCTCTTCCAACTTTCTCTTCCCTCCTCTCCTTACCTCAATCCTCCTTGTCTCCCTTTCCTTCTCCCTCATCTCTTATCCCCCTTTCCTCTTTTCGTTCCGTCTTTCTCTTCCATCGTCTATATCTTACCTCTTCTCTTCTTTCCCTCTGTTCATCTTTCTTTCTCTTCTCCTCCTCTCTCAACTTTCTCTTCCCTCCTCTCCTTACCTCAATCCTCCTTGTCTCCCTTTCCCACTCCTTCATCCCTTCTCTCCCTTTCCTCTTTTCGTTCCTTCTTTCTCTTCCACCGTCTATATCTTACCTCCTCTCTTCTTTCTCTCTGTTCATTCTTCCTTTCTCTTCTCCTCTTTTTCCTCCTCCTCTCTCAACTTTCTCTTCCCTCCTCTCCTTACCTCAATCCTCCTTGCCTCCCATTCCTTCTCCCTCTCTGCATTCCGCTCCACTTATTCTTCCTCCATTTCCATTCCACCATTTTTCTCTGTCTTCCCTTTCTATTGTCACTTTTTTCCCTCCTCTTTCACCTTTTCACTTACCTGGTCCACCTTTGCCTCCACCTCATTAGCTTTCTCCACCTGCCTCCACTTTTCCTCCGATGGCTATTCAAGTGCATCTTTTGAATCAGAAACGAGGAGGAGGAGGAGGAGGAGGAGGAGGAGGAAGAGGAGAACTTGAATCCACTGTTTAACCCTTTACTTCCTGACCTGACCTGCATCCCTCCTCCATCTCCTCCTCCTCCTCCTCCTCTTCCTCCTCTTCGTTTCTCCTTCTCCCTCATCCTTTACGCTTTCTCCTTTGTATCCTTCTCTCTCTCTCTCTCTCTCTCTCTCTCTCTCTCTCTCTCTCTCTCTCTCTCTCTCTCTCTCTCTCTCTCTTTATCCGTTACGTTCAGAAATATAAATGTTGAACTCTTGCATTTTTTTTTTGTGAGTGTGAAGGAAAAAAATATAATGTGTGGGACTAGATGTGAGTGAAGGAGGAGGAAGAAGAAGAAGAAGAAGAAGAAGAAGAAGAAGAAGAAGAAGAAGAAGAAGAAGAAAAGGAAGAGAAGAGAAGAGAAAGGATGAAGAAAAGTTGTAGTAGAAGTAGAAAAGAAAGAGAAAGAAGAAGGAGGAAGAAGAGGAGAAAGAGGAGAAGATGGTTTTGGAGAAGATGGAAGAAGAAGAAGAAGAAGAGCTGTAAGAAAGTGGAGGAGGAAGAGAAAGCATGAGGGATAGTTGAAGGGAAAGAGAAGAGAAGAGAAGGAGGAAGAAGAGGAGAAAGAGGAGAAGATGGTTTTGGAGAAGATGGAAGAAGAAGAAGAAGAGCTGTAAGAAAGTGGCGGAGGAAGAGAAAGCATGAGGGATAGCTGAAGGGAAAGAGAAGAGAAGGAGGAAAAAGAGGAGAAAGAGGAGAAGATGGTTTTGGAGAAGAGTGAAGAAGAAGAAGAAGAAGAGCTGTAAGAAAGTGGAGGAGGAAGAGAAAGCATGAGGGATAGTTGAAGGGAAAGAGGAGAGAAGAGAAGGAGGAAGAAGAGGAGAAAGAAGAGAAGATGGTGTTCGATAAGAGGGAGGAAGAATTAAGAGCTGTAAGAAAGTGGAGGAGGAAGAAAAAGCATGAGGGATAGTTGAAGGGAAAGAGGAGAGAAGAGGAGGAGGAGGAAGGAGGAGGTGGTTGTGGAGGTGGTGGGGATTTAAGGAAACCTATCAAGTGCTTCCCTCCGGCGGCCATCTGTCAGCAGTGAGGAGGAGGAGGAGGAGGAGGAAGGGAAAAAGGAAAGTGACGTCAGTTTGAAGGGAGGAAAAATCAAGCTTGCCAACTCTTATCAATAAAGTCGAATCAGGAATTGAAGGGAAAATTTACTTGGAAAATGAACAAGAGAAGAGAAAATAAAGGAACAGAGAAAGAAAATAATCAAGCAATCTTTTTTTCTTCTTTTAACTGCATAACAAGAGGAAATTAGACATCATGAATTTCTTTCTTTTTTTCTTTTTTCCTTTTTTTTCTTTCTTCCCCTTCTTGTCCTTCCCTTTATTGTGCTTCTTATTTTCCTTTCTTCTTCACCTCCCTCCCTCCCTCCGCTTCTTCCTCCTCCTCTTCCATTTCCTTTGTTCTCTTCTTCCTTTCCCTTTCCTCTCATCCTCTTTCCTCTTCTCTCTTCTCTCTTCTTCCCTTTATTTTGTTTCATTATTTTCCTTTCGTCTTCACCTCCCTTCTTCCTCTTCTTCCTCCTCCTCTTCCATTCCCTTTGTTCTCTCCTTCCCTTCCCTTTCCTCTCCTCTCTTCTCTCCTCTCCCTTTCTTTCTTCTCTCCTTTCCTTCTCTTTTATTTGATCTCGTTTTCTCTCCTTTCCTTTGGTCTCTCCTCCTCTTCCATTCCTTTGTTCTCTCTCCTCTTCCTCCCCCTTTCCTCTTCTCTCTTCTCTCCTCTCCCTTTCTTTCTTCTCTCCTTTCCTTCTCTTTTATTTGATCTCGTTTTCTCTCCTTTCTTCTGTGATCTCTTATATTCTGTTCTGCTCCTTTTTACTCCTCCTCCTCTTCCTCTCCCTTTCCTCTTCCTCTTCTCTCCTCTCCCTTTCTTTCTTCTCTCCTTTACTTCTCTTTAATTTGATCTCGTTTTCTCTCCTTTCCTTTGGTCTCTTATACTCTGTTCTGCTCCTTTTTACTCCTCCTCCTCCTCCTCCTCTCCCTCCTCCTCTCCTCTCCACTCTCCTCTGCTCAGGTGTCACGCGTTCACTCATCTCAGGTGTCAGGGCAATCAACGGCGGCTGATTAGTGCCCCGCGCCAGGTAAGAGGCCATCCAGGCTTGTCCCGTGATGGCTAACTGACTGATTGACGGGCAGGTAAAAATGTGGTTAAGGTTGAGGTAGACTGGTGGGAAGGTTGTTAGGATGTTGGTAGATAAGATAGGGGAGATAGTTAGGTTGATAGAAAGGAAGGTAGGTATGTGGGTAGGTAGATTAGTAAGTAGATTATTTTTTTTTTTTTTTTTTTTTTTTACAACTAAGACAGCTTAAGGGCACAAAATAAGGAAACAATAATAAAAAAAAAGCCTGCTACTCACTGCTCCCAAAAAGAATGCAAAGAGGTGTCCGAAAGTGAGGTCAAATATGTGAGGTCAAATATGGTGGGTAGTTTGGTAGGTAGGTAGGAAAGTTAAAAAAGAAAGCTGGCTAGGTAGATAAATAGATAGGTAGATTAGTAAGTACCGTAGTTCATTTGGTGGGTAGGGAAATAGTTGAATAGGTAAATGGGTAGTAAGTAGTTAGGTTAGTAGGTCCTTAATTAATCTTGTAGGTAAGTGAAAAGTAGGTAGGAAAGAAAGTAAGTAAATTTGTTGTTTTGTTAATGTCTTTAGGATTTTTTTTTTTTTTTTTTTTTTTTGTGCGCTGGCACCGTGACAGAGAGAGAGAGAGAGAGAGAGAGAGAGAGAATGATAAAAAAAGAGAAAGAGATAAATAAGGCATGCAAAAAAGAACGAAGGAAAGGAACGAAAAAGAGAAAAAATAAGAGAGAGAGAGAGAGAGAGAGAGAGAGAGAGAGAGAGTACACACCTTCATTTCTCAACGCATGACTTTGGCTTTTCTTATGTTTATTCTCCTCCTCCTCCTCCTCCTCCTCCTCCTCCCCCTTTCTTCTCCACATCCTCCCTCCCTCCCTCCCTCCATTTTCCCTCCACATTTACTCTCCTCCTCCCTTCCCTTATTTGTCTAGGCTTGAAGGAAAGAAGGAGAGAGAGAGAGAGAGAGAGAGAGAGAGAGACGGAGGGAAATTCGCCGAGGTCACTGAGACAAACTTTCCCTCACTTAAGGAGGATAAACAGAGAGAGAGAGAGAGAGAGAGAGAGATAAACTTAATACATGACTCCGTTACTACTTCTACAACTTATCCTCCTCCTCCTCCTCCTTCTCCTCCTCATGTTTCTTCCTCACCTTCTGACGTTATTAACCGTTGTTACTTCCTGGCGTCACAGCTGGTGGGGGAAGAGAAAGAGGAGGAGGAGGAGGAGGAGGAGGAGGGGGGGGGGGAGGAGGAGGAAGAGGAGGAAAGTGAGACAGGCAGATAAACAGACAGGCAGGAAAAAAAAAGAGAACAGACTGGTGGGGGAAGAGAAAGAGGGGGAGGAGGAGGAGGAGGAGGAGGAGGAGGAGGAGGAGGAGGAGACAGGCAGACGAACAGACAGGCAGAAAAAAAAAAGAGAAAAGACATTGAAATTAGTCTGATGAAAAGCATGAAAGCAAAAAAAAGAAAAGAATGAAGAGAAAGGAAGAATTAAAGAGAAAAAAAGATAGAAAAACATGGAGATGATGGGAATCCGGAAGGGAGGAGGCGGAGGAAAGAGAGAGAGGAAGGAAAATGTGTGCAGAGGAGGAGGAGGAGGAGGAGGAGGAAATTAAAAGACACACACACATACAAAAAAAAAAAAGAGAAATATAGAGAAATTGGTTTGATGAAAGTCGTGAAAGCAAAAGAGAGAGAGAGAGAGAGAATAAAAGAGAAAAAAAATAGGAAAATCTGGGACTGATGGGATACCGGAGGAGAGAGGAGAAAAGGAGGAAAGAGAGATAGGAAGGAAAAGGTGTGCACAAGAGGAGGAAGAGGAGGAGGAGGAGGAGGAGGAGGAGGAGGAGGAGGAGGAGAAGGAGAAGGAGGAGGAGGAGGAGGAAAAGGGTGAGAAGGAGGAGGAGGAAAATGAGATAGACAGACAGAGAATGAAACAAAAAAAAAACAGAAATTAGTTTGATTTTTGGCGTGAAAGTAAAAAAAAAAAATACAGAGGAAGAAAAAAATAGGAAAATGTGGAAGTGATGAGATACCGGAAGAGAGAGAAGGAGGAGGAGGAGGAGGAAAGAGAGAGGGAGGAAAAGGTATGCACAGGAGGAGGAAGAGGAGAAGGAGAAGAAGGAGGAGGAGGAGGAAAGTGAGACAGACAGACAGACAAAGAAACAAACAAAAAAAAGACAGAAATTAGTTTGATTTTTGGCGTGAAAGCAAAAAAAAAAAAAAAAATTCAGAGGAAGAAAAAAATAGGAAAATGTGGAAGTGATGAGATACCGGAAGAGAGAGGAGGAGGAGGAGGAGGAGGAGGAAAGAGAGAGGGAGGGAAAGGTGTGCACAGGTAGGAACAATTAACATTTACCTGCGCCGCGACGGATCACCTTTCCAATCAGCCGTTTTTCCACCTGTCGTCTGTTCCACATTCCTTTGGGTGGCCCGCTAACCACATACTCCACCCGCTCACCTTTCTCTCTCTCTCTCTCTCTCTCTCTCTCTCTCTCTCTCTCTCTCTCTCTCTCTCTCTCTCTCTCTCTCTCTCTCTCTCTCTCAAATACAAACACAAACACTAATTTTTCGTCTCCGTGCTTTTTCCGAAGGTTAAGTAAGGGAGGAGGAGGAGGAGGATAGGGTTCAGACGTAGAGGGGGGGAGGAAAGGTAAATAGGATAAATGAAGGAGGAGAAAGGGGAAAGATAAAGAAAGGAGATGGATGGAGAGAAAAAGGTGAAGGAGTGGAAGGTAGATGGTGAGGGAAAAGATAAGAGAAGATGAAGGAAGAGGGAGAGATAAAGAGGAACAATGAAGGGAGAGGAAAAAAGATAAAGGGATAAAGATAGAGGATGAGAGAGAGAATGGAGAAAAGGAAATAATAAGGATAAAAGATGAGGGAGAAGATATAGATAGGAAGGAGAACTGGAGGAAGCGGAAGAAAGATAAGAAAAGAAAAATGAAGAAGGAAAAGATAACAGTAGAAGGAGAGGGAGAGGGAAAAAGATGAGGGAAAAATAAAAAAAAGAGGAAAAAGATAAGAAGATTGATAAGGTAGAAGAGAAGGCAATAAGAGAAGATGGAAGAGAAGAAAAATGATAAGGGGTGGAAGGAAAGAAGAAGAAGGAAGGAAGGAAGAAGGAAAAGATAACAAGTAGAAGGAGAGGGAAAGGGAAAAAGATGAGGGAAAAGATAAGAAGATTGATAAGGTTGAAGAAAAGGCAATGAGAGAAGATGAAGGAAATGATAAAAAGATGAGGAAAAAGATAAGAAGATTGATAAGGTTGAAGAAAAGGCAATGAAAGAAGATGAAAAGGGAGGAAAATGATAAGGGATGGAAGAGGGGGGTGGGGGTGGAAGGAAAGAAGAAGGAAGGAAGAAGAAGGAAAAGATAAGAAGCGGATATGAGAAAAAAGAAAAGGCAATGGGAGAAGATGGAAGGGAAGGAAAATGATAATGGGTGGAAGGGGTGGGGGGTGGGGGTGGAAGGAAAGGTAAGGGCAGGTAAAATACGGTGTTATTGTGTTGATTGGTGATTAGGTCGTGCCCTTGGAGACCATATGGTGGAGGAGGAGGAGGAGGAGGAGAAGGCTATACAATCCCCCTAACAGCTGGTCTTCCTCCACCATCTGTCTAAAGAAGAGATAGAAACGGATAGATACTGACAGGCAAACAGATGATGGAGGTCTCTCTCTCTCTCTCTCTCTCTCTCTCTCTCTCTCTCTCTCTCTCTCTCTCTCTCTCTCTCTCTCTCTCTCTCTCTCTCTCTCTCTCTCTCTCTCTCTCTCTCGTTTATTTCTCTTTTCCGTCTATTAATTTTTTCGTAGATGTTTATATAATACACTTTTTTTTATTTAATTAACTCAACTTATTCATCTTTATCATTCTTTTACTCTCTCTCTCTCTCTCTCTCTCTCTCTCTCTCACCCTTCCAACCTTATTCCTTTGTTTCTCTCGTGACCCGACAGCAATAACGTGAGGGGGACGGGGGGAGGAGGGGAGGAAGGGAGAGAAAAAGGGGGGGGAGGGGGGTAGAAGGGAGAGAAAAGGGGGGGAGGGGAGGAAGAAAGACAGGATTGGTTAGGTACTTTTCCCCTCTCCACTTCTTCGATTTTCACACTTCTATTTATATCTCTCCTTCTTCCTATCATTTATTTCCCTCTCATTATTTATCTCTTTTTTTGCCTTCTCTCTTCCTTCTCTTTTTTGTGACTTCTTTTTTTCACTTTTTTTTTCTAACTTTCCCACCTCTCACTCTTTCTCTCTTTCTCATTTATTTTTCTCTTTCCTTCTTTCCTTTTCTTTTCTTGCCTTCTCCCTTCCTTCTCTTTTTTTATACTTCTGTTTCCACCTTTCTTTATATTTTCTAACTTTCCCATTTCTCACTCTTTCTCTGTTTCTCTCATTTATTTTCCTGTCAATATCTATCTTTTCTCTTTCCTTCTTTCCTTTTCTTTTCTTGCCTTCTCCCTTCCTTCTTTTTTGTGACTTCTGTTTTCACCTTTCTATTTTCTAACTTTCCCATTTCTCACTCTTTCTCTCTCTCATTTATTTTCTTCTCAATATTTATCTTTTCTTTTTCCTTCTTTCTTTTCCTTTTCTTGCTTTCACCCTCCCTTCCTCTTCCTTCTTTTCATTTACCTCTTTTTTCTCCTTTATTCGCATTATTCCTCTCGTCCTATTCCTTGCTCTCTTCTTTGCTCTAATTATCATCATTATTTTCACTTCCCTTTTACTTTTACTTCGTTCTTATTTTTTCTCTCATTCTCTTCTTTGTTCTCTCTCCACTTTGTTCATAAATTTTCTTTCCTCCAATCTGCACGAATTATGGTGCTCAGACTTATTTGAATTTCCGGGGTGGGTGAAAGAGAGAGAGAGAGAGAGAGAGAGAGAGAGAGAGAGAGAGAGAGAAAACGAAAGATAAAGATGAATAAGTTGAGTTAATTATAAAAAAAAAGTATTATATAAACATCTACAAAAAAATAATAGACGGAAAAGAGAAGTAAACGAGACAGAGAGAGAGAGAGAGAGAGAGAGAGAGAGAGAGACTTAATTATGATAAAAAGAAAGTGTATATAAACATTTAATAAAACTTAATAAACGGGAAGAAGTAAACGTGACAGAGAGAGAGAGAGGGAAGAGAGTGAGAGAAGAGGAAGGAAGTCAGCACAGGTGAGAAGAAGAAAACAACAATAAGAGGAGAGAGAGAGAGAGAGAGAGAGAGAGAGAGAGACAGGTAGGAGAGTAGAGAGAGAGAGAGAGAGATGGGGGGGGGGGGGGCGTCAAACACAATCTAAAACCGCAAATTCACAATCACTTCCTTCTTTTCCTCCTACTGTTCCCTTCCCTCCATTCTTTCCCCAACCCCAACCTCCACCTCTCCCCTTTATCCTCTTTCCCATCTCTCCAACTCCTTTCCCCTCCAGAGAGAGAGAGAGAGAGAGAGAGAGAGAGAGAGAGAGGAGGAAGAAACGAAGCAATCAGGAAGGAAATGAAAGCAGAAAACCATGAAGTAAAATATTAAGCAGAGAGTTTGCAAGGTAGACAGCCATTTAGATATTCAAGGTATATACTAGGCAAGCAGGAAAGAAAGCAGGTAGGCAAGCAAGTACTAAAGTAAGGAAGCAAGCGAACAAGAAAGCAAGTATCAGGCAGGCAAGCAAGCAGGAAAAGCAGACACACAAGCAGATAGGCTGACAGACGAGGAGTGTACAGTAGGAAAACAGAAAGGAAAACAAGCAGAAAGGCAGGATAAGTAACAGTAGGAAAACAGAAAGGAAAACAAGCAGAAAGGCAGGATAAGTAGACAAACGCCAAGTGGACAGCAGGGAGGCAGAAACATTAAGATAAAGAAGCAGGAGAGTAGCGGACAGCAGGCAGGCAGACAGCAGGGCATGTGAGACAGACTAGCAGATAGGCTAACAGACGAGGAGTGCACAGTAGGAAAACAGGAAGGAAAACAAGCAGAAAGGCAGGATAAGTAGACAAACGCCAAGAGGACAGCAGGGAGGCAGAAACATTAAGATAGAAGCAGGAGAGTAGTGGACAGCAGGCAGGCAGACAGCAGGGCATGTGGCTGGTGGCTGGGCATTCACTCTCCTTGGCGGGCAGGCGCGAGGACGGACCGACCCTCGGGCCAAACACCACACGCGCGCTACTCGGCTCATAACACATCATCCCGCCGCCGCCCGCCCATTCACCTCCCGCCTGTACCCTTCATCTTCTTACTTCTTCTTCACCTCTCTACTCCTTCCTCATCCTTTATTAACTTTTATATACTGTACCTCATCTTTTCTCCTCCATCTTCATTTCCTTCGCGTTTTTCATTTCCTTCTTTCTTCATTCGTTTTTCTTCATCTTCCTTCTCCTTCACCTCTCTCTTTACTCCTTCCTCCTCCTTTATTAACTCTTTTTTGTACTGTACCTCATCTTTTCTCCTCCATCTCCATTTCCTTCGCGTTTTTCATTTCCTTCTTTCTTCATTCGTTTCTCTTCATCTTCCTTCTCCTTCTTCATCTATCTCCTTTCTCTCCCTTCTTCATCTTCCTTCTTCTCCTCCATCTTTCCTTCTTCTACCGTTTCATTTGTCCCTTTATTTTTTTCTTCTTCTTGACCTCTCTCCTTCCTCTTCTTCATTCATATTTCTCTTCATCTTCCTTCTCTCCCTTCGCTTCCATTCCCTTTTCCCTTCTTTCTCCTCCTTGCTTCCTCCTGTACCTCACATCATCTTCCTCTTCCTTCTCATCGCATCTCATCTCTCTCCCTCTCTTTCCCTCCTTCTTTCCCTCCTCCCTCCTTCTCTCACCTTTCCTCCATCCCTGAACTTTACTCCTTTCCCTCCACTCCTTCAACTCTATCTAGTAACCGGAATACCCTCCCTCCTACCTCCTCCGCTTCCTCTCCCTTCCTCTCGCTCCTCCTCCTCCTTCCCTTCCCTCTTCCTTCTCTCCCAGACGAACCCACGAACCCGGAAATACACGTAAACACAGCTCCCGTCGCGTCTGAAAAAAAGGGAGACATGGTGTGGAAGAAGAGGAGGAACAAGGAGGAGAAGAGGAGGAACATGGAGGAGGAGGAGGAGGATAATGAAGTTTTCCAGACATGTTTATCACAAAAGATTGGAAGTTGTGTTGTTACTGTCGTTGATGATGGTGGTTGTGTTGATGATGGTTGTAGTGGCGGCGGTGTTGATGGTGGTGGTGGTGGTGATGATAGTTGTGGTGGTGCTTTACATGTAGGAAAAATAGGAACTGCTTATTTGCTGTCTACTTCTACTACTTTACTTTGATGGCAATAATAATAATGAGAAGAGAAGAGGAAGGGAAGGAGAAAGAGAAGAGAAGAGAAGAAGAAGGGAAGAAGAAAGAGAAGAGAAGAGATAAGAGGAAGGGAAGAAGAAAGAGAAGAGAAGAGATAAGAGGAAGGGAAGAAGAAAGAGAAGAGAAGAGATAAGAGGAAGGGAAGAAGAAAGAGAAGAGAAGAGAGAAGAGGAAGGAAAGAAGTAAGAGAAGAGAAGAGAGAAGAGGAAGGGAAGACGAAAGAGAAGAGAAGAGATAAGAGGAAGGGAAGAAGAAAGAGAGAAAGAGGAAGGAAGAAGAAGAAAGAAGAGAAGGAAGAAAAGAAGAAGAGAGACAAGAAAAGAGAGAAGGAAAAGGAAGGAAAGGAAAAGAAAGGAAGGGAAAGGTAAAGAAGGAAGAAAAGCAAAAGAAGAAAAAAAAAAAGATCAACCACATCACCACCATCACTACCACCACCACCACCATCAACAACAACAACAATGCACTCCGTCAATCTACAACACACATTAAACACGAAAGAAAAAGCACTTCCCTTGACGTAACTTTTCCCAGCACATCATCATCATCATCATCATCATCATCATTATTGAGACCTTCGGAAGGGGGCGGCGGCGGCGGGGGCGGGGGCGGGGGCGACAATAAGGCACCAGTGAGTATTATTATTTATTCTGCTTTAAGATATATCAAGGACAGGGGCGGGGCGGGGCGGGGCGGGGCGGGGCGGGGAAGAGAAGGGGAGAAAAAAGAGAAGAGAGAAGAGGAAAAGAGACAAGAAGGGAAGGGAAGGAAGAGTAAAGATGGGACGAGAAGGACAGGGAAGAGATAGAAAGAGAACGAAAGGGAAGAAAAGGGAAGGGGAGAGAAAGAAAGGGAAAGGAAGGAAAGTGGAGGGGCGGGGAAGAGAAGGGGAGAAGAAGAGGAAAAGAGACAAGAAAAGAAGGGAAGGGAAGGGAAAATGAAGGAAGAGTAAAGAAGGGAAGAGAAAGAAAGGGAAGATAAAGGTATAGAAAGGAAGAGAAGAGAAAGAAAGAAAAGAGTAGGGAAAGAAAGGGAAGAGACATGAAGAGAAGGGAAGGGAAGAGAAAGAAAGGGAAGGAAAGGGGAAGGGAAGAGAACGGAAAGAAGGAGAAGAGTCGGGAACGGAAGGGAAGAGACAGAAAGGAAAGAGAAAGAAGGAGGAGAGAAAGGAAGGGCGGGGTAGGGAAGAAAAGTGAAGAGAAGTGACGGGTAAAGGGTCGCTCAGGACAGACGGCGACAGGACGGGTGGAGCCGCGCTAGGAAGGGGCGTTGTGGCGCTAAAGGAGTCTTGCTAATCTGGAGTGATGGGGGCCCTTCCTCTTATGTCCCCCTCACCTTGCCTTCCGTTCTCTCACTCCCTCCTTTATTTATCCATTCCTTTATCCCCTTCCTTCCCTCTCCTTCTCTTCCTTTATCGTCTTCATTTCCTTTCTTTGCCTTCCTTTCTATTCCCTCCTTCCTCTCCTTCCCTTCCCTTATCCTCATTTATCTCTTCTTCCCTTTCTCTTTGTCTCGTGTGCGTTGAGTCCCTTTCTTTATCATCTTCCCTTCCCTTCCCTTCCCTTCCCTTCCCTTTCCTGCCCTCTCCTATTCTTCCCATCCCTTCCCTTCCCTTCTCTTCCCATCCCATCCCTTCCCTTCCCTTCTCTTCCCATCCCTTCCCTTCCCTTCTCTTCCCTTCCCTTTCCTGCCCTCCCCTATTCTTCCCATCCCTTCCCAGCCTTTCCCATCAGTAACAGCATCAGTGTAATATCTTCAAGGATCACCAGAATATCCTACACTTGAACATGGCAGGAGTAAGATGAATGAGAAGAGGAGAGGGGAGGAGGGGATTAGTATAAAAGGAGGGAGGTGAAGAGGCGTCAGAGGAAGAGGGGGAAAGAAAGAGGAAGGTAAAGAAGCGTGGATGATGGGTGAAAGGGGTGAGTGGAAAGAAGAGGAGGGAAGGGAGACAGGTGTAAATAAAGAGGAAAAGAGGAAAATGGTGTAGATGCCTTCCTCGTGTCCTACGCCTGGAGGAGGAGGAGGATAAAGAGGAGGAAAAAAGAAGAGGAGGAAGAGGAGGCGGCGGCTTTGAACAGTAGTAATGGCAGTAGTAATAGTAGTAGTAGTAGTAGTAGTAGTAGTAGTAAATCCTTATTAGGGGAAAGGAGTGAAAGGGAGAAAGTAGACGAAGATAGAAAAGGGTGTTTGAGACCTCTTAACACCACACCCTTTGTCCTCCTCCTCCTCCTCCTCCTCCTCCTCCTGCTCCTCCTCTTCCATAATCCGCCTTGTCACCTCCCTTTATCCTTTCCCGACACCCCCTTCACCTCCTCCTTTCTTCCCTCTCTCCTCCCCCCCTCCCCACCAGCACCTCTTTTGTCTTCTCCCCCTTCTTCCTCCTCTTTCTCCTCCCCCCCCCCACCCCCCCAGCTACCTCCTTCCTGCTAAGACAATGTGTAGTGGAAGGAGGATGAAAAATGAGGGTTAGGTAAGGATATATGAGTACTCTCTCTCTCTCTCTCTCTCTCTCTCTCTCTCTCTCTCTCTCTCTCTCATTGTATAATTAGTCTTTTTTTTCATATCATTAACGTCACATCATCTTCTCTTCCTCCTCCTCCTCCTCATCATCATCATCATCATCATCATCATCAACAACAAAAACGGGAGAAGCAAACATCATTACCTGTCGCTTGTGTATTCATCAGCAACACCTAATCATTGTTTTCGACGGTGAAGCGGAGATGACGGAGAGATGGAGGAGATGACGTCGGGGGAAGATTTGGGGACATAGAGGAAGATGTGAGAGGAGAGAGGGGGTGAAGGTAACCAGAGGAAGAGGAATGGGAAAGAAAAAGAAAGGGAAATAGTAGAAGGAATTAGGTTAGTTGAGGAAAGAGAAGAAAGATGAATAGGTGTCAAGAGGAAGAGAAGAAAAAAAGAATGGAAAGAAAGACGGAGAGAAAAGGTAGAAGAAAAATGAGGAAGCAAAGATGAATTAGTGAAGAGGAAAAAAGTGAAGCGGTATCAGAGAAAAGTAGAGAGAGAAAGAAAAGAAAGAAAGGGGGAGATTAAGAACTGTTGAAGGGTGATATTGAATAAGCGGAGGTGACAACAAAAGGAGAAGGAGAGAGAGAGGAAGGAGAGAAAGAGGGATGTAAAGAAACGTGAAAGGATGAAAAAGGGTGAGAGAAGGGAGGTGG
>NC_066571.1:1694560-1697060 GCF_024679095.1 Eriocheir sinensis
ATCTCCTTCGTTAGTTTTGCCTCCTCCCTTCCTATGTCACTTCTTACTTTACCTCTCTTTCCTCTCTTCACCGTCTGCCTCCTATATTTCTTCCCTCACCTGTTACTTGTTACCTGTTACCCTCCCTCCCTACCGGCCTCATATCTCACCTGCCTGCCTTCCTCCCTCAGGTCTTGTGGCATCTGGACATCTTCCGCCGCAGCTTCCGGGAGTTGAGCGGCCACGCGTGTATGTCAGACGCCTGCATCTTCTGTGCCCTCAAGGTGAGTACAAAACACCTGTCCCTGTGTCCGTGAGGTGGGAGTGATCGGGGCATTCTTTGTTTTGCTGGTCATCTTTTTTTATTTTGTCCCTTATTTCAGTTTTCTTTTGTTTTTGTGTGTATTTTGGTTTTTACTTCTGTTTGCTGTGATCCAGTTTTCTTGTTTTTTTTTATTGTTATCGGGTTATCTTATTTTTTTCTTCAGCTTTTCTTCCATCATTCTTGTGTTTTTTGTTTGTTTTCGTTTCTACTTCTATTGGGTGCGTTTCCATTTCTCTTATTTTGTGTTTCTTTTCTTTCTTCATGTTTTTGTGTTATCTATAATTTTTTTTCGCTTTTTCTCTATAACGTATCTTTCTTTCTATATTCTGTCTATTCTTCTATCTATCTCCGTCTGTCTCCCTTTATTTTACCGCCTACTTATTATTTTTCGTCTCTCCCTTATCTTTGTCTTTTGTGTTTCTTTTCTTCATGTTATTGTGTTCTTATCTATATTTTTTTGCTTTTTCTTTTTCTTATTTTTGTTTTTCTATATTCTGTCTATTTTTCGACCTATCTCCGTCTCTCTCTTTGTTTTCCCGTCTTCTTATTATTTTTCCTTTCTCTCCCTTATCTTTGTCTATCTATATTTTTTTGCTTTTTCTCTTTTTCTTATCTTTGTCTTTCTATATGCTGTCTTCTGCCTATCTCCATCTGTCTCTTTATTTTCTCTCTCTCTCTCCCTTATCTTTGTCTTTGGGAGCGTTGCATTCTCTCGTTTTGTGTTTATTTTCTTCATGTTATTGTGTTCTTATCTATATTTTTTTTGCTTTTTCTCTTTTTCTTATCTTTGTCTTTCTATATTCTGTCTATTTTTCTACCTATCTCCGTCTGTCTCTTCTTTTCCCGTCTTCTTATTGTTTTTCCTTTTTCTCCTCCGTTCGATCTCTCACATTTCTTATCCATATTTTTTTGCTTTTTCTCTTTTTCTTATCTTTGTCTTTCTATATTCTGCCTATTCTTCTTGCCTATCTCCGTCTGTCTCTCTTCTTTTCCCGTCTTCTTATTGTTTTTCCTTCTCTCCTCCGTTCGATCTCTCATATTTCTTATCTATATTTTTTTGCTTTTTCTCTTTTTCTTATCTTTGTCTTTCTATATTCTGTCTATTCTTCTACCTATCTCCGTCTGTCTCTCTTCTTTTCCCGTCTTCTTATTGTTTTTCCTTCTCTCCTCTGTTCGCTCTCTCACATTTGCCCCACTTTCTTCCCACTCCTCTCCTCCCCTCCACTCCCTCCCTCCGTACCTCCCTCCCTCCCTGGCATCCATTCATAAACCCTGACATACCCACCTTACTACTTCACCTGTGCTTTCTACTTTCCTACTTACCTCCGCGTCTCTCACACACCTCCCTCCCTCCCTCCCTCCCTCCCATTCATTCCCTCCTCCCTTTTCTTCCCCCTCTCTCTCTCCCTCATAGCCATTCAAAAGCCCTGTCATACCTACCTACCTACTTACTAATTTACCTTACCTTACCTTACCTTACCTGACCTTACCTTACCTTACCTTACCATACCTTACTTCTCATATCTATTTACCTTACCTTACCTTACCTGACCTTACCTTACCTTACCTTACCTTATCATACCTTACTTCTCATACCTATTTACTTTACCTTACCTGACCTTACCTTACCATACCTTACTTCTCATACCTATTTACCTTACCTTACCTTACCTTACCTTACCATACCTAACTACTCATACCTACCTTTCCTTACCTTGCCTTACCTTATCGTACTACTCAGAGCTATTTACCTTATTTTACCTTATCTTACCTTATCTTACCTTACTACCCATACCTACACATCTACTTACCTATTTACCTTATCTTTCCTCATACCTGCATACCTGTTCACCTTACCTTACCTTACCCCATCTTACTTTACCTTACCTTACCTTACTCATTACTGACCTGTGCTTTCTACTTTCTTACTTTCGTCCATCTCTCTCTCCCTCCCTTTCCTCTCTCCCTCTCCCTCCTCTCCTTGCCTCCACACCCGCCATACCTGTTCTTCACCTCGGAGGCACTAGGAGCAGGTGTGTCTCTCCAGGTGAGTCTCGCCAGGTATCGCAAAATCCCTCTCGTCCTGTGCGATATGGATCAGTTTTCCTTAATTTTAATCACCCAAGGATCGCGGGGGGTAAGAGAGAGAGAGAGAGAGAGAGAGAGAGAGAGAGAGAGAGAGAGAGAGAGAGAGAG
>NC_066571.1:1709560-1734560 GCF_024679095.1 Eriocheir sinensis
TCACTCCTCCGGTGGGTGTATGTAGCCGTGGGTGGGGCGACACGGGCGGCGGGGGGCGGTGAGGTAGCTACGGAAGGGGAAAGGAGCGGTAAAAGGGGTCCAAGTTGGCGGTGGGTGTTGCTGAGCCTTGTACGTGTGTGTGTGTGTGTGTGTGTGTGTGTGTGTGTGTGTGTGTGTGTGTACTGTAAGAAGAATGGATGACGTAAGATGTGGAGGATAAAGGGAGGAGGAGGAGGTGTTAGACAAAGAGAACTAGTTGAAAAGTATAAGAAGCAAAAAAAATATATAAAAAATTGGAGGAGGAGGAGAATGGAGAAGAGTAAAGAGAGGAAGAGAGAGATAGCACAAGAACAGGCAGGAGGAGGAGGAGGAGGGAGAGATGGAAAGGAACAATACAGAAGAATGAAGAGGAGGGAGAGAAATAGATAAACATAGAAAAAAAAGGAGGAAGAGAAGGGAGTGGAGGAACGAAAAAAAAAATAAGCCAGGGTAAGAAAAGAACACAAAGACATAACGAAAGAGAGATAGGAAGAAGAACAAACAGAAAATGTAAATAAATAACAGAAGAACAAATAACAAAGATGGCCACATTAAACAGTTTGGACAGGTGACAGACAGAGTGGAAGCAAAAGTGGAGGAGGTAAAGAGGAGACAGACAGGTTAAGTAAGTGGACAGGCGAGGTGAAGGGACTGATGGACAGGTGTGATGGAAAAGGACTGATGGGCGGGTGAAGGGGGATGGACAGGTGTGATGGGAAGGGACTGATGGGCAGGTGAAGGGGGATGGACAGGTGTGATGGAAAAGGACTGATGGGCGGGTGAAGGGGGGATGGACAGGTGTGATGGGAAGGGACTGATGGGCAGGTGAAGAGGGGATGGGATGGGATGGGAAGGCAAGTGAATTAAAGGTATGGAGGCGTAAGAGCAAGGTAGGAAATGAAGGGGTTGAAGATGGGTAGGGAAGGGGTGAGGTAGGGGTGGAAGGGGTGGATGGGCGGTGGTAGACTTTTGGACAGGTAAGGTAGAGAGTGGAAGGGAAGAACAGGGGGGAGGTGGAGGGGTGGAACGGGTAAGGTAGGGATGGAAGGGGAAGAACAGGGGGGGAGGTGGAGGGGTGGAACGGGTAAGGTAGGGGGTGGAAGGGGAGGAAGGAAGGGGGGAGGGTCTTGATGAGGGCGTGGAGGACTAAGAAAGGGATTGTAATGATAAATGGAGAAGGTAATGGGTGAGGAGCCGGTGAAGGGGTGGAGGAATAAGGTAGGGAATAGGTAAGGGAAAGGTAAGGTAAGGTTAATTACTAAGGGAAGGGTAATGAAGGTAAAGTAAGGTTAGGATAGATGAGTAAAATAAAGTAAAAGTGAGGAAGGTAAGCGTAGATTAAAGGAAGGATAATGAAGGTAAAGTTAGGTAAGGGTATATTAATAAGGTAAGGTAAGAGTAAATAAGGTAAAGGATTGAAGGAGATTGAGGTTGAGGGAACAGGTGGAAGAGTGGAGAGATGGATGAAGATTGAAGCGTAAATGGAAGGTGGAGGATTGAGTGAGGGATTGGAGGGGCGGGTGAAGGGGGTAGGATAAGGCTTGTATGGGTAGATGGAGGGGTAGGGGGTAGAGGGGGGGCAGGGAGGGGGGGGGGACAGGTGGGTGTACTGGAGGTCACGAGGTCACGTCACGCCAGGTATATGGATAATTAACCTTTTATATCCCGCCCTCACACACACACACACACACACACACACACACACACACACACACACACACACACACACACACACACACACACACACACACACACACACACACACACACACACACACACACACACACACACACACACACACACACACACACACACACACACACACACACACACACACACACACACACACACACACACACACACACACACACACACACACACACACACACACACACACACACACACACACACACACACACACACACACACACACACACACACACACACACACACACACACACACACACACACACACACACACACACACACACCTGCCACCTGCACACACACACACACACACACACACACACACACACACACACACACACACACACACACCTAATCTCCTCTTCTTTCTCTTTCCCATTCTCTTTCTTTCCCCTCATTCACCTCCTCTTCCCCGCCCCCTTTTACACACACACACACACACACACACACACACACACACACACACACACACACACAGTCACCCATTCATTAGCGGCAGACAATACGTAATCAACTTTCGCTTTTTTCTTTCACTTTTTTTTCTTTGCGTGACTTTCTCCTTGATTTTTCGTCGAAGTCTTATTAGTATTTTTTTTCTCTAGTGTGATATTCGGGTCTGTTATCACGCACGCTTTTTATCACTATCAACACTATCTATAACGAGAAGAGTGTTGGTAATAGTGAAGGTTAGAGCAACAACAGTAATGGCAATAGATTATCACAGCCCCCAATTTGAACACACTAATTGAATTGCAAAGTCACGTAAAATATTCATACACGCCACACCTTTCACCGCCGCCACCACCACCACCCCTGCCCCCCCCCCCCCACCACCACCACCATAAGCGGCCCCCGAGGCACAGTTACCCCCCCCCCCCCCTCCCGCTACACAGAAGGTTATGGCACCGTTCCCACCACAGGCGGAGGAGCGAGAGTGTGTTCTGCCCCTTCCCCCTCCCTTCCTCCCACCCCCAACACATCCCGGCGAAGGGGGGGAGAACCGAGTATATTACGTAAGACTAAGGGAGGAAGACGGAAGGAAAGAGTCCCGTAATGTAACACCGCTGAGTGCCGGGGATCGAACTCAGGCCTTCTCGAGTAGAAGTCCGGGCGGCAGACTAAATGAGCCACCGGTGAGCTAAAAGGTCAGTGTGCCAGAGGCCGCAGAAGTAACCACTTCTGCGGCCTCTGGCGCAGTGACCTTTTAGCTCACCTGGTGTGCTGCCCTGGCCTCTACTCAGAGGGCCTGGGTTCGATCCCCGACACTCAGCGGTGTTACATTACGGGCTTTTTTCACTGGATTATTGCAGTTTTTCTAAAGGAGGAAAGACAATGGATTAAGGAAAGAAAGAGTGATAGAAGGAAGGAAAGAGGATGGTGTATCAACGGAGATTTTAAAAGATAGACTCGACACCATCTCTGAATACTCGGTAACACCGTAAAACCTTGTCAACACTCGTAAGACCGGTTACTATCACTGAAATCTTCTCAACACTTCGTAAAACTTTGTGCTCGTTCGTAAGACTGATTAATATCACCAAAAGCTCCTTAACACTATACGAAAAAAGCTTGCAAGTCTTTGTAAAATTTCACAAGATTTTCGTTAATATCACCGAAGACTTTGCAGAACTTCTGGAACATTACTGAGCCACCTCCTCCCCCCCCCCCCCCCTCCCCTCTCCTAACCTTATTTCCTCTTCACACAAAGAAATGAAAAGAAAGAGTGACGACACAAGAAATCACACACACACACACACACACACACACACACACACACACACACACACACACACACACACACACACACACACACTCCCACGGCCCTTTCATTGTTTTCTCCGCCTCAGTTGCGCTTTTCCTGATAAAGAAAAATAAAATAAAGATGTGTGATTTATGTGTGTGTGCTGTGTCGTGTTCCGTTTCTTGTGTGGAGGTGTTGATGGAGGAGAAGGAGGAGGGGGAGGAAGGGAAAAAGAGTGCGGGAGGAAAGAAAATAGAGATAAAGGAAGAAAGGAAGGAGACGAAAAATAAGGGATAAGGCAAAACAGATAAAGAAAAAGACATAGAAGAAAGGAAATGGGCAAGAAGGGAAAAATTAGATGACAGAAAATAGAAAAAAAGAGAAAAACGAGGAAAACAGGGTAATAAAAATAACGAGGAGAGAAAAAAGAAGAGAAGGAAAAAAATAAGAAAAATAATCGTAAGGGAGAGAGTAGAAATAAATAAATAAACAGATAATAAATAAATAAATAGGAAAACGAGGAAAACAGGATAATAAGAATAATGAATAGAGGAAAAAAGAAGAGAAGGAAAAAATAACAAAAATAAAAGTAAGGGAGTGAATAGAAATAAATAGTCTAGTAATCTTACGTGTTTACCTTCATTGGATCATTAAGGTGTAGTAGTGTTAGGGTTGTATACCTGTAGCGCTTAATGAGGCGTCCAGGTGAAGGGAAGGGAAAGGTGATGATGGTGGTGGTGGTGGTGGTGGTGATGAGGGTGGTGAAGGGAAGAGAAGGAAGGGGTGATTGTGTAAGGGTAGAAAAGGTAGAAGGGAAGAGAGTGAAATGGTGATGGGGAAAGGAAGGGAAATAAAGAGGAGGAAGGGGAATGGGGGAAGGGAAGAGAAGGAAGGATATACAGAGGAAGGGAAGGAAGGATTGATAGAGGAAGGGAAGGAAGGGGAAGAGAAGGAATGATTGATAGAGGAAGGGAAGGAAGGGGAAGAGGAGGAAAGGGGGATGAGAGAAGGTGAAGGGATGGGACGTGAAGAGAAGGGAAGGGAGAAGGGTAGAGAAGGAAGGATTGATAGAGGAAGGGAAGGAAGGGGAAGGGGAAGGGAATGGGGAAGGAGAGAAGGAAGAAGTTTTCGTGGAAGGGAAGGGAAGAGAATTATGATGTGATTGGAAAAGGGAAGGATAATAAAGAAAGGGAAGGGAAGAAAAGGGTAATGGAGAAGGAAAGGGAAGGGAATAGACGGGAAGGGTGACGAGGGAAGGGAAGGGAAGGGAATTATGATGTGATTGAAAAAGGGAAGGGAAAGGAAGAAGAGTGATGGAGAAGGAAAGGGAAGGGAGTAGACGGAAAGGGTGACGGGGGAAGGGAAGGGAAGGGAAGGGAAGTGAATGGGAAGTCGAGTGTTGAAATATTAATCGCTCGCTTGACTTGAGAAATATAAACGAGACAAATAGCAAGTAACACAAGGAAGAAATTTGTTCAAGTGAAAGAAGATAAAAAAATAAACGGGAGGAGAAATATATATGACAGAAGGGAGGAAAAGATATACGACAGGAAAAATATATACAAGAGAAATAACAGATGAGGAAAGGAAGGAAAAAATAAACGAAAGAAGAAAATGTATAAGAGAAATAACAAATGAGGAAAGGAAGGAAAAAATAAACGAAAGAAGAAAATGTATAAGAGAAATAACAGATGAGGAAAGGAAGGAAAAAATAAACGAAAGAAGAAAATGTATAAGAGAAATAACAAATAAGAGAAGGAAGGAAAATGAAAGAAAGAAGAAAATGTATAAGAGAAATAACAGATGAGGAAAGGAAGAGAAAAATAAACGAAAGAAGAAAATGTATAAGAGAAATAACAAATAAGAGAAGGAAGGAAAATGAAAGAAAGAAGAAAATGTATAAGAGAAATAACAAATGAGAGAAGGAAGGAAAATGAAAGAAAGAAGAAAATGTATAAGAGAAATAACAAATAAGAGAAGGAAGGAAAATGAAAGAAAGAAGAAAATGTATAAGAGAAATAACAAATGAAGGAAGGAAGGAAAAAATAAACGAAAGAAGAAAATGTATAAGAGAAATAACAGATGAGGAAAGGAAGGAAAAAAGAAACGCAAGAAGAAAATGTGTAAGAGAAATAACAGATGAGGAAAGGAATGAAAAATAAACGAAAGAAGAAAATGTATAAGAGAAATAACAAATGAGAGAAGGAAGGAAAAAATAAACGAAAGAAGAAAATGTATAAGAGAAATAACAGATGAGGGAAGGATAGAAAAATAAAAGAAAGAAGAAAATGTATAAGAGAAATAACAAATAAGAGAAGGATAGAAAAATGAAAGAAGAAAATGTATAAGAGAAATAACAAATGAGAGAAGGATAGAAAAATGAAAGAAAGAAGAAAATGTATAAGAGAAATAACAAATAAGAGAGGGATAGAAAAATGAAAGAAAGAAGAAAATGTATAAGAGAAATAACAAATAAGAGAAGGATAGAAAAATAAACGAAAGAAGAAAATGTATAAGAGAAATAACAAATAAGAGAAGGAAGGAAAAAATAAACGAAAGAAGAAAATGTATAAGAGAAATAACAAATAAGAGAAGGAAGAAAAAAATAAACGAAAGAAGAAAATGTATAAGAGAAATAACAAATAAGAGAAGGGTAGAAAGAATAAAAGAAAGAAGAAAAATATAAAGAAAGATAAAAAAAAATAAATGAGAGAAGAAAAGAAATAACGAAAGGAGAAATATAGAGACGAGAGAATAATAAGTGAGAGAAAAGGAAGGAAAAAATAAACGGAGAGAGAAATATAGAGACGAGAGAATAATAAGTGAGAGGATGGAGGAAAAAATAAATGAGAGACGAAGAGCTGACGAGGAGTGAGTTTTTGTCGCCTAATAAAAGCTTTCGGTCACGACGCTGCCGACGTGACGAGAGAGAGAGAGAGAGAGAGAGAGAGAGAGAGAGAGAGAGAGAGAGAGAGAGAGAGAGAGAGAGAGAGAGAGAGAGAGAGAGAGAGAGAGAGAGAGAGAGAGAGAGAGAGAGAGAGAGAGAGAAGGTGTGTAAAATTTATGGAACTTCGATGCGGTAAAAGAAAATGATCCAGGAGTGAGTGTGTGTGTGTGTGTGTGTGTGTGTGTGTGTGTGTGTGTGTGTGTGTGTGTGTGTGAGAGAGAGAGAGAGAGAGAGAGAGAGAGAGAGAGAGAGAGAGAGAGAGAGAGAGAGAGAGAGAGAGAAAAAATGTGTGTAAAATTTATGGAACTTCGATGCGGTAGAAGAAAATGATCCAGGATTGAGAGAGAGAGAGAGAGAGAGAGAGAGAGAGAGAGAGAGAGAGAGAGAGAGAGAGAGAGAGAGAGAGAGGTGCTCCTCCCAGTCTGTTTCCCTCCTGTCCCTTCCTCACCCTCAATCTCTCCTTTCCTCCCCTTTCTCTCTCTTTCCTCTTCCCTTCCCTTCCACATCCTCCCTCACTTTCTCCTTCCCATCTTCTTCTTTCTCATATCATTACCTTATTCTCTTTTTCTTCCTCTTCTTTTTTTTCTTCCATTCCCTTCCTTTCTCTTTCCCTTAATCTTCTCTTTCTCCTAATCTTCTTTTTCTCTTCTCAATACCCTCCTCTTTCTACCCCTTCATCTTCTCTTTCACTTCCTTTCTCATTTCCTTTCCCTTCTTCGCCGTTCCATATTTCTCCTTTCTCTCCATGTCCTTCTCCCTCCCTCCCTACCTGCCGACCTCCTCCCACCTTTATCCGTATTTCTCAGCGCCTGATAGACAAGCGAAGGGGCAGAGCGAGGGGCAGAGAGGCCTAAAAATACCCCCGCGCCCACCTGAGCCGCGCCATCGCTCAGGTAAATCGAGGGTCGCAGGGGTGGGCCTTACCTGCGGCGTCCAAATTTGGCGTCTTTTTAATTTGTCGTCCCCTAGAGTCACGGGGAAGCGCTGGGGGGTGGAGGGGGAGGGGGTCAGGGGGAGGGGGAGGTGTGGAGTGGAAGGGGTGTGGAAAGATGTACGGGTGGAGACATGGGTGGAAAGACATGTGTAAGGTGTGTGTGTGTGTGTGTGTGTGTGTGTGTGTGTGTGTGTGTGTGTGTGTGTGTAAGGGGAGGAGGACGCGAGGGAAAGAACTTAGGATGGTCATGTGTGAGTTTCCCTCCGTCACACTCTCTCCTACCCGTCTTCTGTCCTATTTTCCTGTCCCTTTATCATTTTTGTGTTCTTGAGAGATGGAAAAATGTATAATATAAAACCCCAAGGCGAAATAAGACAATGATTAGTTAAGCCGAGACATATCCAGTCCTCTGTACTCTATTCAGGAGGAGTAAGTAGCGGGCTTTTATTTTCATTATTGTTTTCTTTTTTTTTTTTACGCCCTTGATCTGTCTCCTCTGCTGTGATATAAAAACCCCAAGGCGAAGTAAGACAATGATTAGTTAAGCCGAGACATATCCAGTCCTCTGTACTCTATTCAGGAGGAGTAAGTAGCGGGCTTTTTTTTTTCATTATTGTTTTCTTTTTTTTTACGCCCTTGAACTGTCTCCTCTGCTGTAAAAAAAAAAAAAAAAGAGGGAAATTAGAACGAAAACGATGTGAGTAATTCGACTTAATCCGGTAGCAGGGAGGATCGTGTTTCTTAATGGTCCCCCAAGCGAGAAAAATGAGAAAAAATCTCCCCTCACACAAACCATTTCATGATATATATCAAAGCATTTGTGATCAGATTATGTATCATCTATTTTGGGCAAAGCCAATAAATTTGGCCTGTCGTTGTTACAGAAAAATGAGAAAAATCTCCCGTCACACAAACCATTTGGCATGATATATCAAAGCGCAAATTTGGTGATCAGATTATGTATCATCTATTTTGGCCCGTTAAATCATGGCACAAATTTGGCCCGTCGCTGCTACACGGTAAAGCCACAAATTTGGCCCGTCGCTGCTACACGGTAAAGCCACAAATTTGGCCCGTCGCTGCTACACGGTAAGGCCACAAATTTGGCCCGTCGCTGCTACCGGGTTAAGGAGTTCTAAGAAGGAGCAGACCGAGGTAAAGGTAAATAATAGAGAAAACGGAAAATAAAATGTGGGAAACAAAAAATCAACGGGGACTAAAATCTAAGGAAACCATGAAGGAGGAGAAGAGGAAAGAGAGGTAGGGCAGGACAGGGCAGAGCGGGGGAAGGTGTGATAGGTGAGAGGTTAGCCTGAGAGGAAAGGAGCAGAAAGATGTAAAGGAAGAGGCCAGAAAGAGTGATGCAAAGGGGCAGAGAAAGGGGAGCAGGGGAGCAGAGAGAGGGAAAGAAGGGAGCAGAAAGAAGGAAGGGAGAGGGAAGAGAGAGGAGGGGAAGGAGCAGAGAGAGAGAGAGAGAGAGAGAGAGAGAGAGAGAGAGAGAGAGAAAAGGACAGGGAGACAAGGAAGGAGACAGAGAGAGGGAAGGAAGGGGCCAGACAGAGGAAGAGGAAGAGGGGACTGAAGTGAAGGAAGGGGCCAGAGAGAGGGAAGGAAGGGGGAGAAAGAGGGACTGAAGGGAGGAAGGGGTCAGAGAGAGGGAAGGAAGGGGCAGAGAGGGGGGAGGAAGAGGGGCCTAAGGGAAGGAAGGGGGAGAAAGACGGGAAGGAAGAGGGGACTGAAGTGAAGGAAGGGGCAGAATGAGGGGGAGGAAGAGGGGACTGAAGTGAAGGAAGGGCCAGAGAGAGGGGAAGGAAGGGGAGGAAGAGGGGGCTGAAGGGAAGGAAGGGGCCAGAGAGAGGGAAGGAAGGGCAGAAAGAGGGGGAGGAAGAGGGGTTTAAGGGAAGGAAGGGGAGAAAGAGGGGAGGAAGAGGGGCTGAAGGGAAGGAAGGGCCAGAGAGAGGGAAGGAAGGGGGAGAAAGAGGGGGAGGAAGAGGGGGCTGAAGGGAAGGAAGGGGCAGAAAGAGGGGGAGGAAGAGGGGGCTGAAGGGAAGGAAGGGGCCAGAGAGAGGGAAGGAAGGGGGAGAAAGAGGGGGAGGAAGAGGGGGCTTAAGGGAGGGAAGGCGCCAGAGAGGGAAGGAAGGGGAGAAAGAGGGGAGGAAGAGGGGTTGAAGGGAAGGAAGGGCCAGAGAGGGAAGGAAGGGGGAGGAAGAGGGGACTGAAGTGAAGGAAGGGGCCAGAGAGAGGGAAGGAAGGGGCAGAAAGAGGGGGAGGAAGAGGGGGTTTAAGGGAAGGAAGGGGGAGTAAGAGGGGGCTGAAGGGAAGGAAGGGGCCAGAGAGAGGGAAGGAAGGGGCAGAAAGAGGGGGAGGAAGAGGGGGCTGAAGGGAAGGAAGGGGCAGAAAGAGGGGGCTGAAGGGAAGGAAGGGGCCAGAGAGAGGGAAGGAAGGGGGAGAAAGAGGGGGAGGAAGAGGGGGCTGAAGGGAAGGAAGGGGCCAGAGAGAGGGAAGGAAGGGGGAGAAAGAGGGGGAGGAAGAGGGGGTAAAGGGAAGGAAGGGAACATTTTCACCTTCGTCACAATCCATGTATCTTAGGGTGAAATTTCTACTCCTGCCTGACATACGTGACTCGGCAGAAGAGGAAGAAAAGAGGAGGAAGAAGAGGAGGAGGAGGAGGAGGCCTACGGGAGAAAGGACAGAAGGGGACAAGAGGATGCAAAGGGACAAAGGGACGTGGGAGAAACAGGTGAACTAGTGGAAGGGAATAAAAGGGAAAAGGCTACTTAGGCTGGGTTTTCGTCTCTCTCTCTCTCTCTCTCTCTCTCTCTCTCTCTCTCTCTCTCTCAACAGACCACCAAGTTTGCATCGGAAGGGTCTGTGTGGTCCTTTTTCCTCGTAACACTCTCTCTCTCTCTCTCTCGGTACAGGGCTTGGGCATCATAGGGAGGCTGTGGGCGGGCGGGCGGCGGGCGGGTGTCGGCCTCTAGCGGGCGGCGGGGCAGGTAAGGTGAAGTGCCCAAGGGAGGGGGGCGGGGAGGGGCGCTTTGGCAGGGGAAAGGTAAGGAGGGGGCAGGGTAGGAGAGCGAAGGTAAGGGGGGGGGCAGGGGAGCAAAGGTAAGGGGAGGGGGGTGCAGGGGAGGATGGCTGGGGAGGCAGGGGAAGGAGGGTGGAGAGGAAGGGAGAGTAGGTCCTACACACACACACACACACACACACACACACACACACACACACACATCGTAGTACAACCCACCGTTACCTGTAAGGGCAACAGTCCCTCCCTTTCCCCCTCTTTCTCTGACACGGCAGGGAAGGAAGGAGGAGGAGGAGGAGAGGAGGGAAGGAGGGAAAGAGAGGGCAAGAGAGACTCAACTCCCTCCCTCACCATGCAAGATTGGTTCCTGGGCTCTGGGATGGAGAGGTGAGGGAGGGAAGAGAGTGGAGGGAAGGAGAGGAGAAGGAGGAGGAGGAGGAGAGGAGGGAAGAAGGAAAAGAGAGAGAGCAAGAGAGACTCAACTCCCTCACTTCCCTCGTCTTAGGCCACGCAAGATTGGTTCCTGGGCTCTGGGATGGAGAGGTGATGGAGGGAAGAGAGTGGAGGGAAGGAGGGACGGAAGGGGAGGGATGGAAGAGAGTGGAGGGGTGGAGGGACGGAAGGGGAGGGAGGGAAGAGAGTGGAGGGGTGGAGGGACGGAAGGGGAGGGAGGGAAGAGAGTGGAGGGGTGGAGGGACGGAAGGTGAGGGAGGGAAGAGGAGAGGAGGGAAGGGGGAGGGTCAGGACCAGCGTTGCCAAATTATCGTACTCATCGCATTGCATTTTCGTAGTTTCTGACCAATAACGAATGCAAAAACAAACATCAATAAACAGGAGTTTTAACGCTAACTTCAATTTTCTATCGTTACTTGTGTAGGTACGAGAGTTTAAGGCTTAAAAGTAATAAAGACGATGTGGTGAATACGATAATCTGGCAACGCTAGTCAGGACGCCGTAAGGTTAGGGTCGGCGCTGGCTTGAGGGACCGCTGCTGCAACACGACAGAAGGACGGTCAAATTTTCCCTTAGTTACCCTTACAAAGCACACCTCACGCCTCCCCGTCCACGTCCCTTCCTTCCCTTACTCACAATCTATCCACTCGTGTACTCAAAGCCACCGAAGGAGTCCATGAAGAGCAGGAAAAAGGAAATGTATAGTGAAAAGAAGGTAACCCCACATCTCCTAGCCTCACGCAGGGTCCTTCCAGCCCAGCCACGCTAAGACGCTGCCACCACCACCACCGCCGCCGCTGCTCCTCCTCCTCCTCCTTCTCTTCTACGTTTTCCTCGGGGGACGCGTAAGGTGGGACTTCGGTGGTGCTGGATTTTGCCGGAGTCCCCCTTGCAGCGCCTCCGTTCTCTCTGGTCGTCATGTTGGAAAGAAAATGGATTGTGTGTGTGTGTGTGTGTGTGTGTGTGTGTGTGTGAGAGAGAGAGAGAGAGAGAGAGAGAGAGAGAGAGAGAGAGAGAGATTAATTATTGTTTTTTTCTTCCCCAGGTAAGCCAAACTTCAAGATGTGTTGAGATGAGATGAGGTGATGCTGTGAGTACATAACTATTAAGATGATGATGATGATGATGATGAGAGAGAGAGAGAGAGAGAGAGAGAGAGAGAGAGAGAGAGAGAGAGAGAGAGAGAGAGAGAGAGAGAGAGACCCACCCACGCCATTGCCTTACTCACTCACCTTATCAGCCAGTCAGTTAGTTGGGTAATGGATATGGGCATGGGAGGCGGGAAGGGTTATGGAAATGGTGGAGGAGGAGGAAGAAGAAGAGGAAGAAGAAGAAGAAGAGGAAGAAGAAGGTGATGAGATAAAGGAAGGAGAAATGGAAGGGTTATGGAAATAGTGGAGGAGAATGAAGACGAGGAAGAAGAAGGTGATGAGATAGAGGAAGGAGAAATGGAAGGGTTATGGAAATGGTGGAGGAGGAGGAAGAAGAGGAAGAAGAAAAAGGTGATGTGATGAAGGAAGGAGAAATGGAAGGGTTATGGAAATAGTGGAGGAGGAGGAAGAAGAGGAAGAAGAAGAAGAAGAGGGTGATGAGATGAAGGAAGGATAAAAGAGAGTAACAGAACAGGATGAAGAAAATAAAGAGGATGAGGAGAAGGAAAAAGAAGAAAGAGATTTAGGATGAAATGCAGAAAGGAGGAGAAACGGGAAAAACAGGATAAGAAAAAAAAAACAAGAGGAGAAGGAGGAGGAGAAAGAAGATGACTAGATGGAGATGGAGATGATGAGGTGGAGGAAAAAGAAAATAATGGAAGGAACAGGTTAAGAAGAAGAGAAAAAGAAGAAAAGGAGGAGGAGGAGGAGGCCCATGACCACTAAAACACATTGCCGTATAAGGGCGAGAAGACATCATCTGATAGACGCCTTTTGGTTAACTCTTCCCGCCTAAAGCCGTGTGAGTGTGCGTGTGTGTGTGTGTGTGTGTGTATGTGTGTGTGTGTGTGTATAAAGAACACACACACACACACACACACACACTGCACTGAAGGGAAAAGAAGGAGGCAATCTGTGTGTGTGTGTGTGTGTGGTAGGATGGGTGCGGTTCCTATATATGGGAAGGACGCCACATCTATCCTCGGGCTATCCTTCTTTCCCTCGCCCCGCCCCCTTTAACCTCCCCCCCACCCGGCCACACAAACGAATTCACTTGCACCATCTCTCTCTCTCTCGCACCCTATCACCCTTAACCTTATTTCTGCCCTTCCCCAATCACCCTTTCTCTCCCTTTTTTTTCCTTCTCCCTTACCCTTCCCTCCCTTTCGTTCCTCTTTCCTTCTCCCAAACTCCCTTTCTCCCTTCTTTATCTCCTCACCTAACTCCTTTTTCCCTTATCTCTCCTCTCTTACACCCTTTCTCTCCTTCCTTTCCCTCCTCCCTTATTCCCTTCCCCCCTTCTTTACCTTTCCTCTTAACCCCTTCTTCCTTTTCTCTCCTCTCACACACCTTTCTCTCCTTCCTTTACCTCCTCCCTTATTCCCTCCCCTTCCCTTTCCTCCTCCCTTACCCCTTACCCTCATATATTTTCTTTACCCCCTTCCTCCCTTCGTGACCCTGAAGTTGAAGGGTAGAAGTGGGGAAGGGGGAGGAGGGGGGAACGGGGGGAGGGACGAGGTCAGTTTGGGTACAGAGTAGATGTAGGTATTGGTGTGTGTGTGTGTGTGTGTGTGTGTGTGTGTGTAGTGATTAGGTCGGAAGTGAATAAGAGAAAGTTAATAAGAAAGAAAGAACAGAGGAGAAGGAAAAAGATAGAGAAGAAGAAGAAAAAGAAGAAAGAAAGAAAAATATAGATGATAAAGAAGAAAAATATGGTAAAGAATGAGGAGGAGGAGGAGAAGAAGAGAAGATGTTGATGGTGATGGTGATGGTGGTAATTAAAAGGAAAGAGAGTGCAAGAGGAAGGGAAGGTGAAATCGGAGCAAGGGAAAGTAAACAGGTAAATGAGGTACGCACGGGAGGAAGGGGAGATTAGGGCAGGTGAGATTAAGGCAGGTGTGAACTAATTGTGGCGGTGTCGTGAGGTGCTCAGGTGTGTGCGAGCAGGTAAATGAGGTCCTATTTAGAGCAGGGAGTTGTGAAAGTGAGAGAGAGAGAGAGAGAGAGAGAGAGAGAGAGAGAGAGAGAGAGAGAGAGAGAGAGAGAGAGAGAGAGAGAGAGAGAGAGAGAGAGAGAGAGAGAGAGAGTTAATAGGGAAGGAAGAACAAAGGAGTAGGCAAAGAAGGACAAGAGAAGAAAAGGATAGAAAGAAGAGAGAGAGAGAGAGAGAGAGAGAGAGAGAGAGAGAGAGAGAGAGAGAGAGAGAGAGAGAGAGAGAGAGAGAGAGAGAGAGAGAGAGAGAGAGAGAGAAAGGGAATAAGCTGATTTTTCATTGTTCTTTTCTTATTTCTCCGCTTCCTCGTACGTTTTATTTTGGTCTCATTTTCCTTGTTTCTTTTCTTCTTATTTCTTCTCTTCCTCTCAGTATTTACTTTCTCTATTCCTCATTCCGGTTTTGCTTCTTTTCCTTTTATTTCTTGTTTTTTTTTCCTCATTTCTTGCTATCTTTGTTTTTCTTCCTTTTTCTTCTTCCCTTCCTCCACTTTTTATCATTTTTTTTCCTTTCCTCTTGTTTTTTTCCTCCTTAGTCCTTCACCTTTCCTCCTTTCCTTTCTCCACAGTTGCTCCGTTGTCTCCTTTCGTTCTCTTTCTCAAATTTTCGCCCTTTTCTTCCTTTCCTCTCTTTACCTCCTTTTTTTCCTGTTTTCCTCGTCCTGTTGTCTTTATTTCCTCTTCCTTTTTTTTCAACTTTCTCTTCACCTTTCTATATTTTTTTCTCTCATCTCAACTCCTTTCATTTTCCTTTATCCTTCCTCCTCCTCCTCCTCCTCCTCCTCCTTTGTCCACCCTTTCCTTCTCTCTCCTTCACCTTTCCCTCCCTTTCCTCCTCTCTCCTCCATCTTTCCCTCCCTCCCTCTCAGCCGTGATATAAACAAGGAAGGATTAACTCAAGTGGTTTTTGTTTACGTCCACACACACACACACACACACACACACACACACACACACACACACACACACACACATCCCACCGTTAAGATCCCTTCCCTTATGGACTTTTTATCTTTTTCCTCCTCTCTCCCTTTCCCTCCTCTCTACCTTCTCTACCTTGCTTTTCCTTCTCCTTTCCTCCTTTTCTCCGTTCTTCATCTTCCTTTTTTTTCCTATACCTCATTCCGTTCATTCCTACTCCTTTCCTTTTCGTTTTTCTCGTTTTCTTAACTCCAAAGTAAGTACGAGAATTAATTAACAAATGTCCCGGAACGTAAGATACACACGAAATTGACCTCTCTTTCTGCCACCTCTTTGGATTCTTTTTTGGAGGAGCGAGTAGCGGGCTTTTTTTATTATTGTTTCCCTTTTTGTGCCCTTGAGCTGTCTCCTTTGTTGTAAAAAAAGAAGAAGAAGAAGAAGAAACAGTTTTACAAGTTCTGCTAATATCCAGGAACATAGAATAGACTGCAGAAGAAGGGAAAGTTATAAAAGCCTTGCAAATATAAATCTAACTGGAAATAGGTCTAACATAGCAATTTCAGCTTCTAGGATGAAAAAAAAACATTGCAAAGGTTATAAAAGTCTTGCAAATATAAACCAAACGGGAAATAGGTCTAACATAACAGTTTCAGCTTCTAGGATGAAAAAAAAACATTGCAAAGGTTATAAAAGCTTTGTAAATATAACCCAAACTGGAAATTGGTCTAACATAGCAATTTCAGCTTCTAGGGTGAAAAAAAAAAACATTGCAAAGGTTATAAAAGCTTTGTAAATATAAATCTAACTGGAAATAGGTCTAACATAGCAGTTTCAGCACCTAGGATGAAATATGCCATTGTAAAGGAGGATCATACTATCATACTACAAAATAAGACAAAAAAATGAACGTATAAAAAACTTGTAAGAATGCCATTTTAAAGTCAGGAAAGACCTTAAACTTTATGGGGGCAAGAGAAGGATACTAAAGTTAGGAAGGAGTCTGGTAGAATATAAAACCAGTGACCCGCTCTTGTTTGGACGGTACAGGGGGGTGGTGGTGGAGGGGGGAAGCAAGATGGCCCGTGATAGGCTGTGGGACTCCTGAACCGTCTCAACCCTCGACTATGTTATCTCGACCTCTGTTATCTCCTCGACTTCCCACGCCCAGACCACACTATCAATCTTTTCTGTCTTTTCTTCTTTTTCCTCTTAGTTTTTCTCTTTTCTTTTTCTTCTTGTTTTCTTCTTCGTCTTCTTTTTCTTCTTATTCTTTCTCTTCTTTTCTTTTTCTTCTGGTTTTCTTCTTCGCCTTCTTTTTCTTCTTATTCTTTCTCTTCTTTTATTTTTCTTCTTGTTTTCTTCTTCGTCTTCTTTTTCTTCTTATTCCTTCTCTTCTTTTATTTTTCTTCTGGTTTTCTTCTTCGTGTTTTTCTTCTTTTAAGTCTTCATTTTCTTCTCCTTTTTCCTCTTCTTACACTACCTCTTCATCATCATCATCATTATCATCATCATCTTATTTTTCTTCTTCTTTTACTACATATTTTCTTCCTCATCACCATCTTTTCTTTCGTCTTTTTCTTCTGGTTTTCTTCTTCGTCTTCTTTTTCTTCTTTTAATTCTTCATTTTCTTCTTCTTTTTCCTCTTCTTCCACTACCTCTTCATCATCATCATTATCATCATCTTATTTTTCTTCTTTTACTGCTTATTTTCTCCATCATCATCATCTTCCCCTTCGTCTCCTCCTCCTCCTTCTTCTCTTCCTCCTCCTCCTCCTCCTCCTCCTCCTCCTACTAATAATAATAATAATAATAATAATAATAATAATAATATTACTACTACTACTACTACTATTACTACTACTACTACTACTGCGTTGCCAAGGTTCATAATACTGCATACACTTTCGCTTTCCTATCGTGGGTAAGGTGAACTAAGATGAGAGAGAGAGAGAGAGAGAGAGAGAGAGAGAGAAGGGGGCGAGAATAAATAGTGATCCCCAACACTTGACAAAAGACTCACGTTGTGCGCACACCCCGAAGACGCCGCAGACCACCTGTTGCTCTCTCTCTCTCTCTCTCTCTCTCTCTCTCTCTCTATCCCCTTCACGTGGAAAGGACGAAAGGAGCAGAAAAAAAGATGAGAGAAAGGAAGAGGAAAAGAAAAGGAAAGGAGGAAGAATGGAAGAAAATAGAGAAAGAAAGGAAGAGGAAAAGAAAAGAAGAGGAGGAAGAATGGAAGAAAATAGAAGAAGGAAGAAATGTTTAAAAATAAAAGAAAATAAAAAACAGAAACGTTACATGGAAAAAGACTGAAGGGGAAAAAAGTGAGAGAGAGAGAGAGAGAGAGAGAGAGAGAGAGAGAGAGAGAGAGAGAGAGAGAGAGAGAGAGAGACGATCCGAGACACTTATGGGAAGAAATAAAAACTACACAACAGCAGAATATCGGATCTCAAACAGAGGAATATAGATACACAAAAGTATAAGGAAGAAAACTTTATAGGATCAGACCCCGTACCTTACCGGAGCAACTATAGGATTCAAGACGCCTCGTGCATGAAGGGAGAGACAAAGGGCGCCCCGGGGACCCGCTGATTGGCTGACGAAGGCCTTACGTCACTGGGCGGGGCGGGTGAGGACCAATCATAGAAGCGGATCCATTGTGACGTCATGATGGATGGATGTGTCGTGGAAGAAAGAAAAAAAAGTCAATCGCGTGTTTATTGTTCAGGGATGCTATAGTTGTTGTTGGTGATGGTAGTGGTGGTGATGGTTGATTGTGGTGGTGGTGGTGGTGGTGGTGTTGCAGGTGGAGTTGATTTAGGTGTTATTGGTGGTGATGGTGATGATCCAGGTAGTGGTGGTGATGGTGAACGTATACCACATCAGAGAGAGAGAGAGAGAGAGAGAGAGAGAGAGAGAGAGAGAGAGAGAATGCTATAAGTATAAGGAAAGAAAGGAGTAAAAAATATGAAATCGTTTTATATATTTTTTTTTCTTGGTAACTCGCATGAGAAAGATGAATCAAAGAGATAATGCAAAAACAATAGGATGGGAATGAAGTATTAGAGCGTAGCCATTGATTAAAATATGGAAAAAAAGGGAAGGATATGAAATAGTTGAAAAAAATAGAAAAAATATATTACTGCGTCAAGTGAGTTTTCTTGAGGAGGAAACCACCACCACAACCACCACTACCATCAACACCACCACCACAACCACCAACACCACCAACACCACCACCACAACCACCAACACCACCACCACCACCACCACCACTACCATCACCACCACCACTACTACCATCAACACCACCACTACCATCAACACCACCACCATCACCACCATCAACACCACCACCATCACCACCACCACCACTACCATCAACACCACCACCATCAACACCACCACTAACATCAACACCACCACCACCACTACCATCAACACCACCACCATCACCACAACCACCACCACCACCATCAACACCACCACTAACATCAACACCACCACCACCACTACCATCAACACCACCACCATCACCACAACCACCACCACCACCACCATCACCACTACCATTTACACCACTATCACCACAGCCACCAACACCACCACCATTATCACCATCACCACTATCAACACAACCACCACCGTCACCACCACCCAAAACGCCACCACACAATGAAAATAACACCACACCACCACCCCCACCACCTCCCTCATCACCACCTCGTCACCTGTCCTATTATCGGAGCTCACCTGGCCGCGCGAGGGAGAAGTACAGGTGTGAGCAGGAGGTTCCCACGGTCGGGGCGGTACGGCACCCACCTGGCGTAGACCCCCTCCCCTTCCTCCTCCTCCCCCTCCCCCTCCTCTATCTGCTCCTCCTTCTCCCCTCCTCTCTTCTGTTCCTCCTCCACACCATCTTTCTTTTGCTCATCCTCCGTCTCTCTTTTCTCCTCTTTGTTTTTGTTTTCTTTATTTTTCTTTTATTTTTTGCTTTTCTTCATTTTTTCTCCTCTTCCTTTCCCTCTTCCTCCTCTCCTTTTGCTTCTCCTTCCCTTTTCCTTCCTCCTCCTCCTCCTCCCCTCCTTTTCCTTCTCCTTCCCCTCTTCTTCCTCTTCCTCCTCCCTCCTTTTCCTTCTCCTTCCCCTCTTCTTCCTCTTCCCCCCCTCCTTTTCCTTCTTCCCCTTTCCTTCCTATTCCCTCTTCTTCCTCTTCTTCCCCCTTCCTTTTCCTTCTCCTTCCCCTTTCCTTCCTCCTATTCCCTCTTCTTCCTCTTCCTCCTCCCCTCCTTTTCCTTCTCCTTCCCCTCTTCCTCCTCCTGTTCTTCCTCCTACCTTTTCATTTTTCTTAATGTTCCTTATTTTTAGATCATCTTGTTCGAGAGAGAGAGAGAGAGAGAGAGAGAGAGAGAGAGAGAGAGAGAGAGTTACAACACCTTGCTGCTCCGGAGGCTGGGAGATGCGCCTTCAGGTCACGAGTCTTCCCGCAGGTCACTGAGATCACGGCAGACCAGACATGACCTCCTAGGCTGCCTGGGGGAGGAGGAGGAGGAGGAGGAGGCCGTGGGTTCGTCTTCACTGAGAGGCCTTTTCTCGGGCTACTTAAAGAGGAGATGAGTTGGTGATGAGATGAGGAGGTGGTGGTGGTGGTGGTGGTGGTGGTGGTGGTGATGATGGCGGTGGTGGTGGTGGTGGTGGTGATGATGGTGGCGGTCGTGGTGGTGGTGATGATGGTGGTGGTGGTGATGATGGCGGTGGTTGTGGTGGTGGTGGTGGTGGTGGTGGTGGTGATGGTGGTGGTGGTGATGATGGCGGTGGTTGTGGTGGTGGTGGTGGTGAAAGAAGACAGTTACAGTTAAAAAGGAGGAAAGAACAAAAAATAAATAAAAGCGAAAATAAAACATAAACTAAAGCAAGATCAGAAAAGGAAAAGAGAAGACAAAAATGGAGATAAGGATGAAGATGAAAAAGAAGAAGAAGAAGAAGAAGAAGAAGAAATTGATGATGATGCAGAATAGAACACAAAGAGGAAGAAGAAGGAGAAATTGATGATGATGATGAAGAAAACACAAAGAGGAAGAAAAAAGAACGTCAAAAAAGACCGATAAGAAAATTTTAAAAAATAATACGAAAAAGAAAGAAACAGAAAACAGAAGAAATACAAGCAAAAAAAAAAAAAACAGTTCCAAAATCAATGTAGCGAGACAAGTTCCTCACTCACAAAAGGAAGACGAGACACAGGAAGAAAAAAAAATCACCAAACTCTGAATATTTATCCGACAACACAATGACGAAACAAAAACAAAAACAAGATATTACAACAGACAGCAAAGAACAACAACAACAAAAGAAGATAACGGGAAAAGCATAACTGTGTGTGTGTGTCTGTGTGTGTGTGTGTGTGTGTGTGTGTGTGTGTGTGTGTGTGTGTGTGTGTGTGCAGCCCGTGGGAGGGTAGAGAAACACACATAATGGCTGGTTGGGTTATGGAAGATGATGCTACCTTCTCCCTTCACTTTCTCTCTCTCTCTCTCTCTCTCTCTCTCTCTGTACCCCCCCTCCCCCCCCGAGTGCGTGTGAACGGAGGAGAGGGCGTGAGAACCAGCAAGAGAGAGAACAATGGAAAGAAAAAGGAAAGGAAGTGACAGAAAAAAAATCACGAGGTTAACGGAAATAAATCAAAGAACAATAAAATCACAGCACCAATAATAATAATAATAATAATAATAATAATAATAACCAACAACAAAAACAATAACAAAGCAATAGTAGTAGTAGTAGTAGTAGTAGGAGGAGGAGGAGGAGGAGGAGGAACAGTTGTAGTAATAGTAGTACATATATGAATGATAAGGGAATGAAAGAATAAGAAAATAAAGATAAGATAGAGCGTTTAAAAGGAAACTGAAAAGGAAACAAGAGAATAATCAAAGTAATGTAAAAACGTAAATACAAAAACAAGGAAGGAAGGAAGAAATGAGAAAAGGATAACAGAATAGAAAGAAAGAAGAGGAAAGGAAAGAATGATAAAGAGCATGGAAGGAAGAACATAAGAAAAGGAAGAGAAAAGCAGAAAAAGAGAAACAAAGACAAACACGTAAATGCAAAAACAAGGAAGGAAAAAAGAAATGAGAAAAGGATAACGGAATAGAAAGAAAGAAAAGGAAAGGAAAGAATGATAAAGAGCATGAAAAGGAGCACATAAGAAAGGGAAGAGAAAAGCAGAAAAAAGAAGGACAAAGACGTAAATACAAAAACAAGGAAGGAAGGAAGAAATGAGAAAAGGATAACGGAATAGAAAGAAAGAAGAGGAAAGGAAAGAATGATAAAGAGCATGGAAGGAAGCACATAAGAAAGGGAAGAGAAAAGTAGAAAAAGAGAAACAAAGACAAACACGTAAATGCAAAAACAAGGAAGGAAGGAAGAAATGAGAAAAGGATAACGGAATAGAAAGAAAGAAGAGGAAAGGAAAGAATGATAAAGAGCATGAAAAGGAGCACATAAGAAAGGGAAGAGAAAAGCAGAAAAAAGAAAAAGAAAGACAAACACGTAAATACAAAAACAAGGAAGGAAGGAAGAAATGAGAAATGGATAACAGAATAGAACGAAAGAAGAGGAAAGGAAAGACTGATAAAGAGCATGGAAGGAAGCACATACGAAAGGGAAGAGAAAAGGAGAAAAAGAGAAAGGAAGATAAACTCGTAAATACAAAAACAAGGAAGGAAAGAAGAAATGAGAAAAGGATAACAGAACAGAAAGGAAGAAAAGGAAATGAAAGAATGATAAAGAGCATGGAAGGAAGAACATAAGAAAAGGAAGAGAAAAGCAGAAAAAGAGAAAGGAAGATAAGCACATTAGACAAAGAACATAAGAAAAGAAGGAGACAAGGAAGAAATGTTAAAGCCCTGGAAATAAGGACACAAGAAAGGAGGGAAGAGAGGATGAAGTAATAAGGAAGAAGACTAATATTCAATACCTGTTTACCTGAAGGGGTCACGGGGTCATTAACCTGAGAGGGGGGGAGGAGGAGGAAGAGGAAGAAGGGGAAGAGGGGGGAAGGGTGCAGGTCATATGTTTTATTTAAGGTTATTAATCCTGACACCCCCCCTCCCCCCCTCAACAACCTCCTACTCCTTCCCTTCAACCTCTTCCTCGTCCTCCTCCTCTTCCTCTTCTTCCTTCTCCTCCTCCAGTATTTATCGTCTCCCCATTCTCTCACTCATATTAGTTTCTCTTTTTTTTCTCTATTTATTTTTCATATGTTCTATTTTTGTTTTTCTTTTCCTTTCCTTCGTCATCACATCCCTTCACCTCCTCCTCTTACGTCACTCACCACTCACAGTATTCCCTGGTGATTGGTGTTAACTACCCATTATTAATTCACTTTCATCACCACCACCACCACCACCACCATCACTGTCATTACCATCATCACCATCGCCGCCAACACCGCTACGCACGCCACATCTTTTTTTTTCTTTCTTTTTTTTTTTGCATTGCTGTAAGATTAATAAGAAAATATCACGCAAAGAATAATTAGATAACGTGTGTGTGTGTGTGTGTGTGTGTGTGTGTGTGTGTGTGTGTGTGTGAACTTCTCCGTGATCTGATTTTCCCTTCCTCGTCCTCCTCCTCCTCTTCCTCCTCCTCCTCCTCCTTCTCCGTTACAAAGGCGTTACGTTACACTGTTTCTAACGCGAGGTCTTCCATAGGTCACAAGGGCGAACAATGGAGGGGGTTGGAGAAGGAGGAGGGGGAGGGAGGGAGGATAAGAGGGGGGGAGTTGAACTTGGAGAGGAAGAGGGAGACAACGAGGAGGAGGAAGGGAGGATAAGAGAGGGGTCAAACTAGAAGGGAAAGGGAGGAAGGGAGAGGAGACTGGGAGGATAAGAGGTTGAGAGGGAGAAGGGGGGAGAGGGAAGAGAAAGGAGGGAGAGGGTAGAGAGAGAGAGGGAAGGAGATGGAGGGAGGGAGAAAAAGGGGAGGAAGGGAGGAAAAGAGGGGGGGTCAGACTCGAAGGGAGAGGGAGGAAGGGGTAGGTGGGGGAGGGAGAGAAGGAGGCAGGGAGGATAAGAGGTTGAGAGGGAGAAGGGGGGAGAGGGAAGAGAAAGGAGGGAGAGGGTAGAGAGAGAGGGGGAAGGAGAGGGAGGGAGGGAGAAAAAAGGGAGGATGTTGAACTATAAAAAAGAAAAACATTGAAACAGACTAACCTTCCAACACTGTCCTGAGAGAGAGAGAGAGAGAGAGAGAGAGAGAGAGAGAGAGCGAGAGAGAGAGAGAGAGATCACATAACCGACTGGACGGGATCATGGAGGTGTTTGGGGCGGCACGCGTCTCTCTCTCTCTCTCTCTCTCTCTCTCCTTCCACAGCAACACAGCACTTACCTTCTCCTCTTCCCCATCTCCTCCTCCTCCTCCTGCTCCACTTTACCTCCGTGAATGAAGGTCTTTCATATCTCAGGTTAAAGTGTGTTGCCTGCTGCTCTTAACTCTCCTCCTCCTCCTCCTCCTCCTCCTTTCCCTTCTTGGTCAATCTACCTTTCTTCCTCTTTCTTCTCCCCTCTTTTTCCCTTATCACGTCTCCCTCCATTTCCCTTTCCGTTCGTGTAATTTATTAGTTTTTTTTACTGTATCGGGTTTCAGTGAGAGAGAGAGAGAGAGAGAGAGAGAGAGAGAGAGAGAGAGAGAGAGAGAGAGAGAGTGTGCCGTCACGTTCCCTCTCACTAACCACACACACACACACACACACACACACACACACACACTCACTGCGTCTCAGGTCAGTCTCAAGGAGGAAAGGGCACCAGTTTGACCCTTTACAAGCCTCATTAAACCCTGTAACATGACAAGCCGAGGTCAGGCAAGGGATACGGACAAGGCACTGAGGGGAAAGGATGGGCAGGAGGTGTTCGGTTCCCCTGACGCGGCTTTGGTTTCGTTTTCTTTCTTTGTTTATCTTGCTGATTTGACGCTCTCGATGGGGTTTGCTTTTGTTTCTAAGGAGGGGAAGGGTATCTTTTGTTATTTGTTTTTGTTATTGTTTGTGTCTGGTTGGGGGAGGATGTGAGTGCTTGTGTGTGTGTGTGTGTGTGTGTGTGTGTGTGTGTGTGTGTGTGTAGTGCCGGAGTGATTAATGAACCGTTACAAGTGGGTTAATTTTCTCCTTAAGTTAAATAAAAAGAATATGAAGTGGTGGAGGATTTATGCATGACAAGATAATAGTACCTAGTTGTTGTTGTTGTTGTTGTTGTTTTTATATCAGAGGAAGGGAAAGGAGAAGAAAAAGGAGGAAGGAAGGGAAGGGAAGGGGAAGGAAATGGGGAAGAAAAGGAGGAAGGAAAAAATAATGAAAACGAGTTAATAGAATGTGATCAGCTAGTAGACTTTTATTTATGTTATTTGGTAGTAGTAGTAGTAGTAGTAGTAGGAGGAGGAGGAGGAGGAGGAGGAGGCGCAGAAGTAGTAGTAGTAGTAGTAGTAGTAGCAACAAAACTCCATTCAACATCTTCACAACGAATAAAAAAAAAATAAAGAAAAGAAAAAAGAAAAGAAAAGGAAAACCCCATGAGTCTGCAGCTTTACCATCTGACAAAGCGGCAGAGTCCTTGATGCACGCCGAGTTAGCGAAGAATGGCGCGGGTGTTTGTCGCGGTGGTGGTGGTGGTTGTGGTGTTGATGATGGTGGTGGCGAGACAAACCAGGTCAAGGTGGTGATGTAGTGATGTTGATAGCACGGTTGGAAGTGGGTCGGTGGTGATGGTGGGTGGAGAGGTGGTAATGGAGGGTGGAAGGGAGGTGGAGAGAGTGAATGGTGGGAGAGAGACGGAGGGAGATGTGAGTGGGGGGAGAGGAAGGAAGGAAGGGAGGGAGGGAGGAGAGGATGTGTTGAAAGGGAGAGGGAAAAGCAGGAGTAAATTGTTGGATAAGGTGAGAAAATAAGGGAGAACAAGAGAGAGAGAGAGAGAGAGAGAGAGAGAGAGAGAGAGAGAGAGAGAGAGAGAGAGAGAGAGAGAGAGAGAGAGAGAGAGAGAGAGAGAGATTTATCGCCCTCTCATTGCAATATACACTCCAGACGCACTCATGATTGCCTG